>NW_014011267.1:1370-6664 GCF_000611645.1 Monoraphidium neglectum
CGTGACCCGAAGAGTGGCGGGGCTTGACGGCACCTCGGCGGCGGGAATGCCAGCGATGAGTCATTCGGCGTGCACTGTGGGCGTCATGCAGCCGTCAGTGTCAGTTTAGGCAGTGGCCTCCAGTGCAGTGGAGGCTGGAGCTGCTGGGTCCCGCAGACACGCTGAGCCTGCGCGTGCAACACAGCGGGCCTTCGGCATGGTCGAGCCGCGGGCGCTGCTTGGGCGGTGACGCACTCTGCGGCTCGGTTGCGCTGGCAGTTGTGGCAGCCCGAGTCATTGCAGACGGGTCACTCACACGGCTTGCACGAACGCATCCGGTCTGCACCAACCGTTGAGAAGCGTGCACCAAGGGGACCCCTGTGCCATCAAGCATGGCGCACTGCGGCTACCATGCTTGTGTGCCTATGCACATACGTGTGCGTGCATGTGTGCAAGTACGACCGTGCCGGCTGAGGAGCTGGTTCTGAGGGGATGGTTGGGGCGACAAAAAGATCAGGAGCTGATTGTGGCAGTAAGCAAGGCCAACGGCAGCAAAGTCACTCCCCCTAGTCATGCCATTGTGGAAAGCAGCCAGAGCTTCCGGTGGTTACAGCCGCCACAAGGAAGAAGGATAGCTCGCCGCAGCAGCCCCCTCCCCCCCCAAAAAACCATGCGCGCCCCGCCAAGCAAACACCCCCTTGACAACAGGTGCAAAGGGCGTGGCAGCCAAAAAGTCGCAACTGCAGCATGCGCACATGGCGGCAGTCACCTTTGGCAGAAGCGAGGCATGGTCAGGGGCCCCTTGAAGGGTGCGTGGTGAAGCGACCTGTGCACTTGTCGTGATGTCCCAGGGAACCACCTGCCTGGCAGCTGCCCAGGATCTGGCGGTGCCGTCTCTTGACAAGATCCCACGTGAGAGGTTTCTCAGCCTTACCCGTGAATTTCGGGGCTCTCGCGCTCGGGTTTTGGGGTCGGGACACTGCCGAGCTTGCTGTCGGCAGGGTGGGCATCTCGGGCAGCGCGCTTGCTGGACATGCAGCGTGACAGTCAAACACAAACAAACGCAAGTGCTGCACCTTCCGAGTCAGCACACTTCATCAGTGCCCCAAAGCACTGAGTCCCGGTATGCAGGCTGCCAGCGTGACACCGGACAGGTCTACATCAGCCGTCAGCTCATCGTAATCTGTACGGTACCCCACGCAGACACGGATCGTCACGGCCGCATTGCCCACGGTGTCCAGGGGGACCTGCCAAACCCAAGAGAACGAAGCGTCACAACTTTGTGGTCGCCCTCTTAACGCAAACTACAGCAGCACGGACAGCGTCTGATCACGGCTGATGGCGCCCATGATGGAGCTGATTTCCTTTGATCGGTCCCCATTCAGCCAGAGGGTGCGATTACACTCGTACCATACGGGCGCTGGGTTTGCGCAAGGCATTTACAAGCCAGCCCCCATGTCCCGGGGCGGGGCATTGACCGGCGCTCCACCCACACCATTCCGAATGAGCCCTTCCCCTGCAACGCGCGCTGTCAGGCCAAGTGGGCGCTGGATGTCATCGCTGCCCGCGGCGGCCCACCCTACACCACCAGTGCCTACCCTTTCAGCCCCTTCCCCGCAGCCCTGCTCCCCCTGCGCCTGCGCATCGGGAAGCTGCGCGGCCGCGTGACCGCCCCCATCCTGCTCACCAGCCCCGGGGCGCCCGACAACGAGGTTATCATGGACAGCACCGCCATCGCGCGGTGGGCGGACGCACGCGGCGGCGGCGCGACGGGCAAGGGCGGCTCGCTGTTCCCTCCAGAGCACGAGCAGGAGCTGGAGAGGTGCGGGCTTTCGTAGGGGGCCCAAATTGCGTCCCCCCCCAGGCGGACGGCACGGGGGCATCGGCGCGCAGCGCAAGTGCACAGAGGGCGGCCGCGTGCAACCATTGGCGGGCGCAGCAGCGCCCATGGTGCCCTGCGGCCTGATTGCTAGTGGGCCGCCGCTGCAGCTGGGGGTTGGTTGGCAACGCCCTGATGACAATCATGACTGTATAATCCAGCACACTCACTTGACGATACCAAATGTACACACACACACACACACACACACACACGCACGCACCCACCCACCCACACACACACACACACACACACACACAACCAAGCATGCGCACACGCACCCGCTCCCTCACACTCGCAGGTGGGTCACCGCCGCAAACAACCTCGTGTCTCTCTTCCGACGCGAGCTCACCGCCGCTGGCATAGGGGACGCCTCCGTCCGCGACGCACTGCTGCCGCCCAACATCGGGCAGGGCGTCACACGCGACGTGATGCGGCGGCTGCACGCAGGCGTGTTGACACGGCTGCAGCAAAAGTTCAGAGAAGACGACGCAGGGGCCTCCGAGGAAAAGGTGAGGGGGCGGAGCAGCTCGGCAGCTTCATGGGCAGCTTCACGGGCAGCTTCCCGGGCTGTTTTATGGGCGGCTTCACAGGCAGCTTCACGGGCAGCTTTGCAGGCAGCTTCAGAGGCAGCTTTGCAGGCAGCTGCATGGGCTGCGGTGGGGCATGGGGGGCATGGAATGGGGGGCAGCATCAGTGCATCAGTGGCAGAGTGGCCGGCAACGCGCCGGAGCAGGACCATGATTGCGTAGTTTCATCGCCAAATCCCCCGTTGAGGTGCCGAAGCCGATAAGGGGCGCACCGTCCACGCCACCTGCATTTCCTCATCCTCCGCAGGTGCGCGCCCACCTCACCGCCGCCCGCGAGCGGCTGGCCGGTGCCGGCAGCGGGCGCCTGCTGCTTGGGGCCGCCGGCGGCCTGACATATGCGGACATTGCCCTGGCAGTCTCAATAGGCAGGGTGGCCCAGGTGCGGGAGCTGCCCCTCACCTACAAGGTGCCGCCCGGCAGCGGCCTGACTGTGGCGTCGCGGATGCCGGCGGTTGGGCGGCTGCTGGGGGAGTTCCCTGATTTGGTGGAGTGGGCGGCGGAGACCAAAAAGAGCCACTGGCCGCGACTGGCCGCGGCGTAACGGCCCGCTGGGCGGTAGCAGCACGCGCCAAGGAGGGCTGGGGCCCGCACGGGAGCCGCCGCCTCTTCAAGTGTCTTCAGCACTGCAGCAGCGCGTGTTGCCACGGCGCTGTGCCCAGCCACCATGTGTTTGAATTGAGCTGCTTGTCTACGCCCCCACTTTGCTGTTGCCACCTTTGGGCCCGCCCTGCACCTGCGCACCCTCCCCTGCCCCCAAACCATGCACCTGCAGCTGCCATTGAGCGCGCGTGGCGGGGAGATGGTGGTATCGCGATGACGTGCTTATGCTGCGGTCGCTGTGCTGGCCGTGCTGTGCCCCACTCACGGCTGCGCAACGTGCACAACACATCATTCACTTGCTCCCGTGGCGCCAGCAGCGCCCGTCACACTCTGTTGACCCCTTCGGATCCCATGCATTGGGTGCTCCGCACAAGCCATGCCTGTCGCGATGCAAGCCGGATAAGCCCCATCAATACGTCATCTCGTCGCCATGTGCCCACGCTTCATATAAATTGCCGCCACGACACTAGGAACAGCGCTGCACATACACGCACCCGCTCTTTTGGCTGCCGGCCTCGCGCTGCGCTGGCTGAAGCTGGCACGCGGGCTGGCTACACGCGCCAGGCTGTGGCTACTTTCTACCAGTGGGTCTGGAACTTCTTCTATTCTGAGTACCTGTTGCTGCCCTTCATCTGATGGATGCCGCAACCGCAGGACGCGCGCGTTTGGGGACGGGCGAGCAAGGGCGGGCGGGCGTTTTCGCGCGTACGCGCGCTGGGGCTCGGGCCAGCTGTCAGGTTTGGCGGGGGCAGATGTTTTTGTGCACGGCTTGTCCGCGTTGTGTGAGGTTCTTTTCTAGATCCGCGTTTTATTGCTGCGAGTAGGGCGAGAATTGCGTGCGCGCGAGGCGCGAGTGGCGGGTGTAACGAGGACCACATGACCTGAAGAGTGGCGGGGCTGCGCGTTGGTGGCGTGGGGGCCAGCGACACACTTGGCGCGCGATCTGGGCGTCATGCAGCCCTGGCAGTTGAGGGAGTGGCCTCAAGTGGAGTGGCGGCAATGCTGAGTCCCGCAGACACGCTGAGCCTGCGCCTGCAACACAGGAGTGGTCGAGCCGTGGGTGCTGCTTGGGCGGTGGCGCACTCTGCGGCTCGTTTGCGCTAGCAGTCACGGCAGGCGAGTCATTGCGGACGGGTATTTACACACATCCAAGATGTAACAGCCGGCGAGAAGCGTGCACCAAGCGACCCCCGGTGCCATCAAGCATGGCGGCACTGCGGCTATCATGCTCGCGCGTCTACGCACACACGTGTGCGTGCATGTGTGCAAGTATGTATGAGCGTGTAGGCACGTATGTGAGGAGGGGGGGTGGCTGGCTACCATCCGGGAAGCGCCAAGGAAAGGCGTGTCCGGGTGTGACGTGTACGGTGCATCGTGCTTGTGAACGGGCGTATTGCAGCCAGCTGTGATGGGTCATAGGCCAAGGAGCTGGTTTTGAGGGGATGGTTGATCGATGACCGAGGAGAGTGGCTCTGCTGCCAGTCGCTGTGGATGCTGTGCTGCCACGAGTTATCAGCTCCCAATCTCTTTGTCGCCCTAGCTCTTGAAGCATACCTGCGGCGCATCCTTCTGTCCCTTCCCTGTGTGCGCCGCCGTATCCCCGTGCCTCTGTATGCATGTGCGCCTGCCATGGTGGAAGGCATCCGGAGCTTCCGGTGTTCGCAGCTGCCACAAGGAACAAGTAAAGCTCGCTGCGGTCTTGCCGCAGCAGCCCCCCCCAGAACCAGGCGCACCACGCCCCGAAAACTCCCTTGACGACGGGTGCAAAGGGCGCGGCAGCCAAGGAGTCGCAACTGCAGCATGTGTCTCACATGGCAAAGGGCACCCAACCGCGGCACGAAGGCAGCGGTTTGGCCCCCGTGGAGAGTGCGTCGTGAAGCAGCCTTCGCCATTGTCGTGATGTCCCATGTGAGGTTTGTGTTTCTAGGCCGTACCTGTGGCCTTGCTGACTCCTGAGCTGAAGTTTTGAGTCGGGGCACTGCTGAGCATTGCTGCCGGCAGGGCGGGCATCTTGGGCAGAGCGCTGGCTGGACAGGCTGGGCAAATTGAAATCGAACACAAGAGCCACACCCCCAGAGTCAGCACACTTCACCACTGTCCCAAACCACTTGGTATGCAGGCTGACGGCCGTGACACCGGACAGGTCATCAGCTGTCAGCTTATGGCTCTTTGCAACTAGGTTGGCATGTTGGCCGGCGTGCTGCCGCAGAAACTAGAAAAACTAGAAAAACTACGAACACAACCAC
>NW_014011267.1:7047-10743 GCF_000611645.1 Monoraphidium neglectum
CGTAATCTGTACGGTACCGCACACGACAGAAATCGTCACGACCGCAATGCGCACGGTATACCCGTCGAGCCCAAGTGAACGCGACACAACGTTGAGGTCGTCGTTACAAAAAACCCAAACTACCGCTACAGCAGCACGGACAGTCTCTGATCACTGCTGTAGATGGCGCCCGCGATGGAGCTCATTGCCTTTGATCAGTCCCCATTCAGCGAGAGGGTGCGTGTCCATGAGAGCGCTGGGGTTGCGCAAGGCATTGTACCATTGTGGCAAGCCAGCGCCCATGCCGCAGGGCAGGGCATCGACGGAGCACTCCACACACACCACTCCCATAGCTACGGCGCACACACGCCACTCCAATCAAACCTTTCCCCTGCAATGCGCACCGGCAGGCCAAGTGGGCGCTAGACGTCATTGCTGACCGCGGCGGCCCGCCCCACACAACCAGCGCCTACCCCTTCAGCCCCTTTGCCGTGACCATGCTCCCCCTGCGCCTGCGCATCGGGAAGCTGCGCGGCCGCGTGACCGCCCCCATCCTGCTCACCAGTCCCGGGGCGCCCGACAACGAGGTCATTATGGACAGCACCGCCCTGGTGCGGTGGGCAGACGCGCGCGGCGGCGGCGCGGCGGGCAAGGGCGGCTCGCTGTTCCCTCCAGAGCACGAGCAGGAGCTTGAAAGGTGCGGGCTTTCGCAGGGGGCCCAAATTGCGTCCCCCCCCCCCAGGCGGACGGCGTGGGGGCGTCACCGCACAGCGCACCTGCACAGAGGGCGGCCGCGTTGAACCATTGGCGGGCGCAGCGGCGCCCATGGTGCCCTCGGGCCCTTTGATACAGTGGGCCACCGCTGCAGCTAGGGGGTGACAACACCGCGATGACACTTGTTGCTTCATAACCCAACTGACATCCTTGTTGATACCAAACGTAACCACACACACACACGCGCGCGCGCGCACACACACACACACGCACGCACGCGCGCACGCACGCACGCACGCACGCACGCACACACGCATACATACAACCGAGCATGTGCACACATACCTGCTGACGTGCTCCCGAAGGTGGGTGACCGCAGCAAACGACCTCCTGTCTCTGTTCCGTCGCGAGCTCTCCGCCGCCGGCAAGGGGGACGCCGCCGCTTGCGACGCGCTGCTTCCGCCCTACGCCGGGCAGGGCATCAAACGAGACGTGATGCGGCGGCTCATGGCAGGCGTTTTTGCGCGCCTGGAGGTCAAATTCAGGGAGGACGATGCAGGGGCGTCAGAGGAGAAGGTGAGGGGCCGGGGCAGGTTTGCAGGCATCTTCAAAGGCAGCTTCACGGGCAGCTGCACATGCTGCTGCTCGAACAGCAAAGGGGCATGGGATGGAAGGAGCGTCAGTGCATGAGTGGCTGCACGCCACAGCAGCACCACTGTTGATCGGATTCAGCCTCCTCAGTAACCCTCCTGAATCAAAGAGTTCAGCACCCACCAACGCACCCTGCACTGCTCATTCACCGCAGGCACGCGCCGACCTCACTGCCGCCCGCGAGCGGCTGGCCGGCGGCGGCGGCGGGCGCCTGCTCCTGGGGCCCGGGGCCGGCCTGACTTTTGCGGACATCGCCCTGGCCATCTCGATCTGCCAGCTGGCGATGATGCGAGAGCTGCCCCTCACCTACAAGGTGCCGCCCGGCAGCGGCTTGACTGTGGCGTCGCGGGTGCCGGCGGTGGGGCGGCTGTTGGGGGAGTTCCCTGATCTGGTGGAGTGGGCCGCGGAGACCAAAAAGAGCCACTGGCCGCAGCAGGCGGCCGCCTGACGCCCTGAGCCCGCTGGGCTGCGGCGTCGGGGCGACCCCATGCAGGGTGGCTCGGGGCCCGGACGGAGGCCGCCGGCCCTTCTCTTCAGGAATCTTCAGCACGGCAGCAGCGTTTGCTTTGATTTGAGCTGCTTGATTTGAGCTGCTTGCCAACAACTTTACGTTGCTGTGGCCACCTTTGGGCCAGCTTTGGCACCTGCGTACCCTCCCTTGCCCCCCAAGAAACGCACCCGCGCTGCAATACAGCACAAGCGCGTCATTGTGACATCACCATCTCCCCGCCGCGCGCGCTCGTTGGCAGCTGGCCGCGCGCGCGCCATATTCTTCACTTACTTGTGTGGCGCCAGCAGTGCAGTGCACACTGCACCCTGGCGAGCCCACCTCAACCAACTGCAGTGGATGATGCCCCACACGAGCCCAGCCTGTCGGAATGCATGCCGGATGAGGCCCAACAGTAAGACACCACCCCGTCATGTGCCCACGCATTACACCTACCGCCACCAAAATACCACAAACAGCGCTGCACACCCGCTCTTTCCACCTTGTAACAAAAGCCAAGCCAGGCGCGCCGGTGCACCCACCGCGCAAAGAGCTGGCCCATGCATGCGCCGGCCGGCCCCACAAACGCCGATGTGCGGCGCGGGGCCTGATCGAATGCCGTGTTGCAGGGGTTTGGGGAAGACAGGAAAGCTGGCATGTGGCGGCACACGGGGCCGCCAATCAGGGATCAGGGGGTGGGGGCTAGTGAGGGCTGACTATTCCCAGGAGCAGCTCTCTCTCAAACAGTGTTGCTGGCAGCGCGCATGAAGGGCGCTGCCCGCGCCGACGCGCGGAACAAACAGGCAGGGGGCGCGGCCGCGCACTGCAGGGCCGGGCACAGCCCCGCCGCAATCCAAGTAAGCCGAAGACCATCTCTCCCAAACCATGCACGCGCGCACACGCGCAGCAGGCACGCACACGCGTGCGCGCACAAGCAGGTGGTGCACCAACTGTTGAAACCGCTACCCTCTACCCCTGGGGCGGCGCAAAGCCGCTACCCTGGGCGGGCGGGACGCGAACCGAAGGAGTGCTCAGGGCTTGCCGAGGAGACAAAAGGGCCGCGCGGCGAACCGATACGCGCCGCGCCCCCTCCGCCGGTACCCAAACGCCCGTCGCGTCGCCCCTCGCCGCGGCCCCGCCCAAGGCCTCCCCGCTCTGTCTCTCAATCCCCCTCTCTCTGTCAAGCAAAGGCCCGCGGCCGGAAGCTCAGCAGCCGCGCGTCCGCTGCGGCGTGGCCCCACAGCCCCGCTCACTCGCCGCCGCCGGCGGCAGCCCCAGGGCCTGCGCCGCCCTCCCGGGGCAGCACAGCCAGTATCGCCCCCGCCAGCTGGTCTTTCAGCACCGGTTTTGGCAGAAAGCCGTCCATCCCGGCGGCCGCGCACTCCGCCCTGTCGCGGTCGCCCGCGTTGGCCGTCATCGCGACGATGGGCACTGAGTGGCCGGCCGCGCGGATCGCAGCGGTCGCCTCGAGCCCAGACATGACCGGCATCAGCAGGTCCATCAGCACCACGGAGAACCCGCCCTGCTGCTGCTGCTGCTGCTGCTGCTGCTGCTGCTGCTGCTGCTGCTGCTGCTGCTCCCCTTGCTGCTGCTGCTGCTGCTGCTGCTGCTGCTGCGACCGCGCCGCGGCCTCCTCCACGGCTTTCACCGCCTCTGCTCCATTGCCTGCAACGACCACGCTCATGCCCAAGCCGGCCAGCATTTTCTTTGCTACCAGCTGGTTGATGGCGTTGTCTTCCGCCAGCAGGACCGACAGCCCCGCCAGCCGCCGCACGTCCAGCGGCGCACGCGCCCGCGCGCCGCCGCCGGACAGGCCCGGCGGCGGCGCCGGAGTCGGCGACGGCGCGTGCTGCGGCGGCGGGGGC
>NW_014011266.1:0-5834 GCF_000611645.1 Monoraphidium neglectum
GTCCAGGGGCGGGCCAGCGACTGTGCGACTGTTGGGAGTCGCCCTTCCCAGCGGCCTGGGTCTGGGACGGAAGAGCGATGCAGCCGCCGAACCTGGGGAGCACGAGTGCGTGCAGACTGTCCGGTCCTCTGTGCGGGTTAGAAGCGGGACGGCCACCCGCCGGCTCCGCGCAGGCGACAGCTGTGCGCCCGCAAGTGCCGGCCGCCGCTCTGCCTGCCCGTCCCCGCGCGGCCAAACCCGGCCCGTCACTGAGACCCATCCGCGCGCAGAACTGCACTGCCCTTCTGCCTCCAAAAGTGTGATCCCACGTCGGGCCGCGCCACCGCACCTTATAGTAGAAAGTGACGGCCGTGTCGGCGCCAGGCGTCCCCGCCAGCAGCGACGTCTGCGCCACCTTGTTCCTCTGCAGATCAAGGTTCATCCCCAGGCGCTCAAACCCCATGCCGCGGCCGTTGTCCACGATCTGACCCGCCCTCTGCCACAGCCCGGGGATGACCTTCGGGGTCGCCGGGTCGGCCGGGTTCAACGGGCGAAAGGCTTCAATGAACGCCCCCGCCCCTGGAGCCGCCGCCGCAGCGGCCGGCGCAGTCGCCGGCGCCGGCGACGCGGGCGCAGGCGGGCCGGCGACGGGGCCCAACAGCAGGGGCGAGGGCGGCCCCGGCTGGGGCGCGGCGGGCGCTGGCGAGATGGGCGATATGAGGGGCACCGCATCTGGTGATGATGCGGCCGAGGCCGCCACCGCGGGCAGCAAGCGGTCGCCGGGGCCCGCCGCCGGCAGGAACGCCGCCCCCGCCGCGCCCGCGCCCGCTGCCCCCACGCCTGCGCCTGCGGCCGCGCCGGCGCCCTCGGCGCCGTCGCCGGCGGCCGGCAGGGTGACGTCATCGATGTACAGCCTGCAGTCGCTGCCGGGCGCCCCGCGGTACGTCCACCTCAGCGCGAACGCGCCGGCCGCGGACAGGGGCGGCCTGACCTTCACCTTGGTCCACCCCTCCCCTGCCAGGTTAGCGCCCGCCCTGGACCACAGCGGCCGCCAGCCGCGGCCCTCGGCCCAGCCGTCGACCGCTAGCTGCGCCGCCGGGGCCGTGTTACACGGGACAAACTGGGAGGGGCGCGGGCGCAGGGGAGGCAGTGCGTGAGACGGCGCTTTGCCTGCTGCGCGTGTGTGCGAGAGGGGACTGGTCGGGGCGGGACGCCACACGCGGGAGCGTCGACCCGTTTTGAGGGAGGGCTCCCACGCTAGGCAAAGAGGCTGCATGCAGGCGGCGCAAACCGCACCTTGTAGTAGAAGACCGCGGGCACCCCCGTCCCGTCCGACACCATACGTTTCGTTTCCATTACCCGCTGCCCGCCCTGCTCGAGCACTGCGGAGGCCGCGTCGCCCCTGCCAACGCCGCCGGCGCCCCCGGCCAGCAGCCACCGCCCGGGGTCCGCCGGGCCGCCGGGCGTGAAGGACTCGACCAGCTCTGCTTGCGCGCCGCGCGGCGCCAGCAGCAGCGCGAGGAGCGCGCCGAGGGCGGGCGCGTGGCGGGCGGCGCGGCGCGACGGGGAACGCGAGCTCATGGCGGCCTGGCGGCGGAGACCAAACGGCGGGCGCGTCCGGGCGGGCGGCGACGGGGTCGTGGGGGGCGTGTTTGCGAGGTGCGGTGCACCAGTATGTTCCTCTGACGCTGCTCGGCTGGCTGGCGGCGCAGGCATTGCTGCCGTTGATTTGCGCCGCTCTGGGGGCGGGGTGGCACCCACATGCCCAACGCCACAACGCGAGTGATGCAGCCACTCTGCCACCGCGATGGTCGCAGAGCTGGGTGGGTGATGCCGCTTGCCAGGTACCCAGCACCGCTCACATCCGTTTCAGGTGTTGTTAGGGACGAAAAGGTCTTGGGACTGGGCCGAAAACAGAGAAGATCGGATGGGATTTTTGGCACTCGTGCGCGACACACAGAACACGGTGAGCTAGAACATCAGCAACCTAGCTCGTCATTTGCGAAAAACAAGCGTTTCGGGTTGCTCGGGGCCCGTCTAGTGTGTTGGGGTGGGCTGGCATGAGCGTCGCGTGACCGACGAGGGACCTGGAGACGTGAAGATATCACCAGATGACGCTACATCAAACACGATGCGACCGCTGCAGCGGCCACGCCGTCCTGATCCCGCCTGCAGCCCCCCCGCCGTCCGAAAGACTACGGTAGCTTGACAGTCAATGACAGGCCCCGCCTCATCAGTAGGGGCCTGGCCGCAGCCGTCCCTCCGCGCTTGCGGATCAAGCGTCCAGCCTGAACCCGTCAGACTGCGACACGGCCCCGCATCATGATCGGCTCAGCATAAGAAGGTTTTGCACCACGCTGGGAGTGACACCAAGGTACCGTCTCTCTGTGTCCTCTGCGTCGTGATGCGTGCTGGAGGGCTGCAAGGTTTGAATGCTTGCAAGATTGGCGCTCAAATAGAAGTACACCTCGACTACCTTGGAGTCGTAGTCGGCCGTCACCGTCTCACCATCTCTCAAATGATACCACTCTCATGCACACTCAGTCCCTCATCTGCCGGCTGTTGCGTAATCACTGGTGCAGGGCGCGCTGAGCCATTCACAAGCCGCAGGTTGCGAGCCAGGTTTGCCCGCAGCCAGGCTTGCTGGCCGCCCAGCTTGGCCACTCGCATTTTACGCAACATGCCCTAAGAGTGATTGCAGTACGCCCTGGCTTGAAATGTGCGCGATCACGTTGCCACCTCTCCACGAGGACGCGATCGAGCTCGGGGGAGGTGGGCGCTGCCCGGCTGACGCCCGGTCGGCATTCCGGCATTGGTCACTGCACTTTGCCCCGCATGCCCTCTTGCTGCCACTTCGCCGTCCTTAACTTGCAGTTGTCAGCTGCATGCTGCGCGCCGCTCTAGGGCATTGGCCTCAGTGGGCATGCAGGCCGCATGTGGGGGTGCACGACTGTGTGCACGGAAGTGTTCTTCTGCCTCCCCCTCTGCGGCCGCCCTCCTCCAAATTTCGATTGTATCGCCCGCCTTCGCATCTTAACTGCCTGCCAACGAAACATCCTAAATAACTCAATTCAGCATTGGTGCAGGAGGTTCGCTGCACCAGGGAGAAAGAAAGTGGTAGAGGTACATATCACAGCATAACTTGGTGTGAAGCAAGCGCCAATTTGTGTGCTGACCACAGCCAGCAAGGCAGACGTCATGCGTGCCGATAAGAAGATCATTCACATTGCAAAGCAGCCCCCTCTCTTTGCTGCGGACGGCACGTAGGTTATCCGACTCATTTGTATTTGGGATTAATCTGCGCGCTGCCGCCTGTATGTGCAGGTGGCAGACAGCCCGATGAGCCAGAGGCTACAGGTGGCGTGATCACTGCGTTCACTGAAAGAGGTCGATGCTGGGGGGGGATGCAGCAGCTAGCAGCGCTATAACACAGGTTCTTTGCAGATCTGAGCTTGAACTCCAGCAGACTGGTGTTTCGTCCGTGTGGCCGCCACAGCTTCAGTGCCCTAGAAGCGGTCCCGGGCTGCGAGGCCCGCCTGGAATTGGCACTCGTGCCAGCATAGGTACACCAGCTGGAGGGCAAGCATCGGGGACAGGGCGGATTGGGCATGACCTCGCGCCCTGCAGCAAGCGGCGCCGTGGCCTGCACCGGCGGCGGCGCCGCACCGGTCAAACCTGGGTCAAACCCCCTGTCAGAGTATCATAGGTATCACCAAGCCTCATGCAGTCGCCACGGCAAGTCCCAGAACGGTCTTGTGGCTCCATGCGTTCGTTCGAAGCGGCCTTCCGAGTGACCTTCCAGCAGAAACGTACGTCTGCCGCTCTCCATTCCGCGACACGCCTACAAAAAGCGCAGCCCTCACTCTTTTCATCATAGTCAATTCTTAACTCACATCCACAAACACATACATATACGATCATCATCGCCCGACCTCTCTCATCTTGATCTCATCAACGCACCGACGACCGTCAAGCAACAGCGGGCAACACCTACACGACTACAGACTACGTCTTTACCTTGCCGCGCCTGGGTCGTTGACTGCACCTCACGCCCCAGTCGCGGCAGCCTGCTGCGGCGCACCCGCTAGTATGTGCTCTGCACAGAACGCAGCTGCATCGCCCCGCCGGCAGAGCGACACACCCGCTAGTATGTGCTCTGCACAGAACGCAGCTGTGGCGCTTTGCCGCGGAGCAAGCCAGGGCGGCGCACCCGCTAGTATGTGCTCTGCACAGAACGCAGCTGCATCGCCTTGCCGGCAGAGCGACACACCCGCTAGTATGTGCTTTGCACAGAACGCAGCTGTGGCGCTTTGCCGCGGCGCAGGCCAGGCGGCGCACCCGCTAGTATGTGCTCAGCACAGAACGCAGCTGCATCGCCCCGCCGGCAGAGCGACACACCCGCTAGTATGTGCTTTGCACAGAACGCAGCTGTGGCGCCTTGCCGCGGCGCAGGCCAGGCGGCGCACCCGCTAGTATGTGCTCTGCACAGAACGCAGCTGCATCGCCCCGCCGGCAGAGCGACACACCCGCTAGTATGTGCTTTGCACAGAATGCAGCTGTGGCGCTTCGCGGCGGCGCAGGCCAAGGCGGCGCACCCGCTAGTATGTGCTCTGCACAGAACGCAGCTGCATTGCCTGCCGGTGCACGTGGGAGCCTGTTGGGCGCTGGTGCCACCAAGGGTGGGCCAGCTGCCTGGTGGGTGGTTGTGGGGATCAGGAGTGTGGAGGTCACAACCTTAAATCCCTTCAAGGGAACCTGATCAAACTCTTCCAGACATGACATGCGCGGCCCAAGTCCAGCTCTGCTGCTGCAGCGAGGTGAGGTGGGGGGCCTCATTTAGGGATCGCGCTTCATTTCCAATACAGCCGGCGTTCAAAGCGCTGGCTATTTTGACTTGTTTCTTCTGCACGCCACCAGAGAGCATGCACGACATCCGTGTTCTCATTCTGGGCCTGCACTTGCTATCGTTGCCGCGGGCCGGCCGCCACACCGCAACAGCTGTGCGCCTTGCTTTCTTTCCTTGTATTTGAGTGTTGAGCTGCCAACGCATTCCGCTGTCTGTGTTGCTTTCATTCCGTTGTCTGTGATGCACGCCTGGATAGACATCGCAGGAGGAATCCATGCCGCTAGATCCAGCCTCCTGCCTCATCTCAAAACGCATGCGCCGGTCTGGCTAATGCTCCTGACCTTTTTGCAACTGGGCAAGCCGGGACTAGGCTGCAAGGCAACATTCTGCCAATGGATGGCCGCGTCGTCGACACCATGGTCATGCGCCCCGCCCATGTGACCCGACAGCTCATCATGTCATCCAAGACAACAAGCGCCAAGTTTTTACATCAATCATGCATGTGGACGCCCCTGCGCACCCGCATCCCTTCCCAAACTCGTAAGCCAGCCAGGGCGAGCCCAACGCGGCGTTCAAGGCGCGGCGCCGCCACGCCGCCTCATCCCCACCGTGTCAGGCGCGCGGGGCAGGGGGGGGCAGAGGGAGGGAGCAGCGCGGCAACAAATGCAATGTAGCCCCGCCGTACTTCTTCTAGCGACCTGAACGAGCGAGGCCCGCCGAAACAAGCCCCACTTCAGAGGCTGCCGGGCGCGGTGCGCCCGGGGCCCGCCCGACGTGCGCAGGGGGACCCCGGCTGCTGCGCGCCCTTTCTGCTGCCAGGTCAGATCAGACCTGATCAGATCAGATCAGATCGGATCACGCGAGGTTGAGCTCCTTGAAGAGCGCCCACTCGAGGACGCCCTTGATCATGCCCACGCCGGCCAGGGTGTCGGGGGAGGGGTCGTTGTCAACGCCGATGGCCATCACCGCCTCCTCATTACGCGCCGTGCGGGACACCTGGGGGACAGGG
>NW_014011266.1:6304-9959 GCF_000611645.1 Monoraphidium neglectum
GGGGGGGGGGGGGGGCAAGGGCAGGTGCAGGGGCGAAGAGAGTCAGCAGGGCCGTGTCGGGGTGGGGCCCAGGACCAGGGCCGAGCTGCCCACAGGTTGCGGCGGTGCGCCACAGGCAGTTGGGGACGCGCCATCGGAAACCCAGGCGTGCCGGCGCCCTCCCCGAACAAGGCGCCGACATGTCCCCATCGCAACAAGGCGCGGCCCGTCGACGTATGTACAGGCGCCGACCCCATGCACATGCGTGGAGGCTACGCCCTCGAATCAAGCATACGCGGAGCAAACACACAGGGCCACCCTTTCCCCCTCAAAAACACGCACCGCATGAAGATGATGTGACAATGGCCCATGACCCCCAACCCCCACCCCTTACCCCTCAAGACCCCTCCCAAAAAAAAGCACCCACCGTCATGAAGTTGATGTTGATGTTGTCCTTAGCCAGCAGCATGCCGATGGTGCCCACAATGCCCGGCTGGTCGCGCTGGCGGCACAGCAGCACACTGCCCTCAACAGAAAGGTCCACGTCAAAGCCGCCTGCGGAATGAATGGCGGCGGCGGCGTGACGCAAGGGGTTCGAGTTCAGGGTTGGGGTGTGTGTCTGGGAGTGTGTGGGAGGGGAATCTGCGAGTAGGAATGTAAGACCATGGCTGCGGGTCGTCAAGGCGAGCCAGCCGTATGCAATATGCAACCGCCTGCTGGGGCCCTCATTCGCCGTCTTGAGCGGGCCGCGGGCAGCGGCCGGCGCGGCGATCCCATGCCACGTCTTGTGTCTTGGATCAGATCATGCCAGATCACATCAGAACACATCAGATCACAGGGGGTTGCGCACCGATCTTGGTGAGGTAGGGCCGCCCCGCCCTGACGGTGCCCTCGATGTAGATGCGGCTCTCCTTGTCCAGGGAGCCGCTGAACTTGGACTTGGCCGCGCCCAGGCTGACGCTGAGTGACGTCAGCACGTCCGCGCCCTCGCTGCGGACTGTGACCTCTGCGATGCGCAGGCCCCGCGACTTGGCCAGCAGGTCGGCGTTCACCTGGCGGTTGGGGGGTCAATCATCGAACGCTTCGCATCAGCTGGGAATCGGTGCGGCCGAGTCGATTGGAGTAAGCATCAGCACCGCCGCGGCACGGCCGTCCCCGGGGCCGCCAGGCAGCTGCCCCGCAGCCGCGTGCGCCCCTGCGGGCGTAATCCTCCCACCAGGTTGACGTTGCTGGTGGTGGTCTCCTCCAGGATGCCCTTGATGACCATGGCCCGCAGCAGCCGCGTGTCCAGGTCGTCGCCGCGGGGGGTGCTGTAGGTGATCTTGATGTCGGTCAAACCCTGGTCAGCCACCAGCTGCACGGCGGCCTGGTGGGGTGGGGTCGCACAACGTGTTGCGGGGAGGGGGTGCGGGTTGAAGGGATGGCTGGCAGGTGACAGGAGCTCAGAGCAGGGAGGAAGGGGGTGAGGGGAGGCTGAGGCAACTCCTCGCATCAACTGACTGGGCCAAGATCAGGCCGCAACAGCAGGAGGAACAAGAGGGGGCGGACGCCTTCCGCCGACGCACGTCCCTAGCAAAAAGTACAACTCCATCTCGTTCCGACCTGCGGGCCCGCACAGCAGCGCACCTTGCCGAGGCCCTCTGCCAGTGTGACGTAGGGCGCCAGCTCCCGCAGCACCTCCGGGGCCACCATGGGGGCGTTGACGGCGTTGGCGCTCAGCTTGCCCTGCAGCGCCTCCACCACTGCCTCCACCACCTCTATGGACACGCCCTCCTGGGCCTCCGCGGTGGAGGCGCCCAGGTGGGGCGTGGTGATGACGTTGGGCCTGGGTTTATTGGAAGGGTGGGGTTGGGGTGGGTGGGGTGAGGGGTAGCAGGGGTAAGCGCCGACAGCTGCGCCAGCGTGCACCTCATCGCTGGGCAGGCCCAGCCCGGGTTGCAAACACACATCCTCGATGCGTGCGCTGGAACACACACACACACACACACACACGCGCGCACAAAAACACAAACACATAGAAGCACACACATGCAAACGCACACATGCTCACAAGCCACCCCCCGTGAGCCCCCTTCCCCCAGCCACACCCAGCCACGTTCAGAGGGCAGCAGCCATGCCCAGCCACACCCAGCCACGCCCCCCGGTCACCTGCCGATGAGGGGGTGGCCCTCGTACTTCGGGGGCTCCTCCTCAAACACGTCCAGCGCCGCCGCCGCCACGGCCCCAGAGTCCAGTGCGCGCGCCAGCGCCTCGTCGTCGATCACGCCACCGCGCGCCACGTTGATGATGCGCGCGCCCTGCAGGGCGGGCCGAGGGTTGGGCGCGCCCAGTTCAGCAAGACCCCGTTTCATGTATTTGGCTTTGGCGCCGGCGGGACCAGGTGGTGCGGCATGCACAGCAAGGCCGGGGGTCGCTGCAAGAGAGGGCGGCCGCAGTCGTGCAAGGTGCGCCCGCTGAGAGGGGCGCGTCATGGGCCGGACTGGAGAGGCTGCGGGCGCCTCGGATCTTAGGGGGCCCTGTCGCCCCCGCCCGCCCACCTTCTTGATCTTGGCGAAGGCGTCGTCGTTGAACATCTTCTTGGTGCCGGGGGTCAGGGGCATGTGCAGGCTGAAGAAGTCGCCCTGCGGTCAACAAGGGAGACGGGTGGGGGGTCGTGGGGTGTCAAGGAAGGAATCCAAGCGCGGGTGCAGCGAGAGGGGCGATCCATTCAGCAAGGGCAGGCGAAAAGTGCGCCGTGCGCGGCCCCGTGGGGCAGGGCCCGTCGGCCCCGACCACGCGGCATGCCGGGCGGCATGCTCCCGCCGGAGCCACATGCGCACCCCGCGCGTGCCCGCCGCACAGCGTCCCCCGACGCGAGCCCGGCCTCCGGTCCACGCCCAGTGCCCCGCCAAACACTCCCCGGTGTCCACCCCACCGTGCCCCAGGCACCCACCCTGGCCAGCGCCTCGTCGAAGGATACGAGCTGCACCCCCAGGGCGCGCGCCTTGTCCTCGCTGGCGTAGGGGTCGTGGGCGATCACGGTCAGACCCAGGCCCTTGGCGCGGCGCGCAACCTCGTTGCCGACCTGTTTGTGTGTGAGCGCGCGCGCGTGTATTTGGGGGGAAGGGGTGGCGTGCACTGGCCGTTGCGGCGGCGCCCCTGCTGTGAGTATTTGTTTCAAAGCGTAGAGCCGGCGCGGCTGTGCCGCCGCTGCTGCGCGCTGTGCGGGCGGCATCTCTCAGCCCGTCTGCCGGCTGCATCGGTGCCCCGTCCCTGCCTGGAGAAAAAAAGAGCCCCATCACCCCCAGCAAGTGCAGCGGCACAACCCTTATGTTTGGCAGATCGGTTAACAAAGAAAGCTGCCACGAAGCCAGGCAGGCTGGCTGGGGTGGCTGTGCGGCTCCCATCTAGCACCCCTCCATACAAATCCGCATGCAACCACAAGTACACACACACACACACACACAGGCACACACCTACGCCCCAACCCCGCTCATGCCCGTATGCCCCGCGCACCTTGCCAAAGCCCATGATGGCGAGCGTCTTGTCCACCACGCTCACGCCCACCAGCTTGCCGCGCTCCCACTTGCCCGCACGCATCGACGCGTCGGCCTGCGCCACGTTGCGCGCCAGGGCCGTCAGCAGCGCGATGCCGTGCTCCGCGGCGGCGACGGTGTTGGCGGTGGGGGCGTTCACC
>NW_014011265.1:0-9486 GCF_000611645.1 Monoraphidium neglectum
CTGCAGCCACAATTACCCGCAGGCAAGGGGGAGGCTCGGGCGCCCGCGGGCCCGGTGCTGCAGGCAGGCGCCACTGCATCAGACGGCCGCCAAACGAGTGCCGCGCGTGTGTCCCAGCAGGAGGGCGCGCTGCCGGCGGCCCCACTGCCACCGGCGGCCCCGCAGCGCCCAGCAATCACAGCAGGCGCTGACATAAGAAGCCAGCCGCCGGCCGCCCTCGCGGGTGCCGCCACCGGCGCCGGCACGCCCCCCGGCAGCGCTGCCGCCGCCTTCGCCGGCGGCGGCCCCAAGGCGCTGCGGCGGCGCCTGACGCGCTGCGAGCTCGCGCTCTCCGCCGCGCCGGGCGCCGAGGGCGAGAGGCGGCGCGCGCTGGTGGCCCTCGTGGACGACATGCTGTGTGACATCACACGCGCCGCCAAGCGGCGGCGGCCGCTTCCCTGGCTCTGCGGCGCGCCGGGGGCCAGCGCCCTGCTGGCGCCGCCTGCCGCGTGGCCACAGCAGCAGCAGCAGCAGCAGCAGCAGCAGCAGCAGCAGCAGCAGCAGCAGCAGCAGCAGCAGCACCAACAGCAGCAGCAGCAGTCTGCGACGGAAGACGAGGAGGCGTTCTCTCGGGCCCTGATCTCCGAATTCGATCTCGAGGGGGCGCTGATCTCTGCCGGAAACGCGCTGCTGTCTGAGGCGCAGGTGGCGCGCGCGCTGCAGCGGATGGAGGACAACAGAGAGGAGATGGGGCGGCTGCTGGGGCCCGCGGAGCGGTGACACACGCGTGTGCACGCGTTTCTTCTTGCGCATTGTGCCTACTGTGCCCGGCCTCGCGCAGGATTTCACGTGCTTTCGTTGCTTCAAAAGAGACGCGGCTTTGCGAGTGGGGCAAGATGTGTTGCATGCATGTGAGGGTTTGAGATGGCCCGAGGCGCAAGGCGTGGGCGTTTTGAGAGAGGGGCGCGTCGCTGCGTACGACCCCGCCAGGGCTGGGGGCGCATGATAGCCAGAATATCGAAGTTGGGTTTGCATCTGCACAAGATTACGCCCATCATACCATGCTGCATTGCTTGTTTGCTTCGGCCTTGTCGTCCTGCTGACAATCCGTATGTGCAATTGTGTGCAGGTGAGATGCTACGCATTGTGTGTTCGTGAATGTGTGACACCCGTCTCAACCTCACATCGCAGCTCGTTTCTTGCTCTTGCAGGATTTTAGCTGACCTTGAGTTGCACGCGATTCAAACGCGAGATTGTTAATGTCTGTCATGCCGTGTCGGAAGCGGGTTGGCAGCAGCTGCTGCGTCGTCGACCGTCCCTTTTCTCAGCTGCATTGCAGCCTTTGGCTGGCTCGCTCTGCACCGCCGGCGGCGGGTTGGAGATTGCACGCAAGCGACTGTGTGGATTTGTTCTGTATGCAGGAGCTCAGGCGACTCCACCCTCCAAGCCACAAGGAGCATTCGTCTAGCAACGAGCATTCCTGCACAACAATAACTGCAGCGGCCAGCTAAATGACGGCGGTCCTCGCCCGCACATACCAAATAAACGACAGAGCAAAGATACTCACAACACATATACAACTCAGCGCAGCCCAGCGTCGTTTCAGCTGGCCTTCTTCTCATCTGCCGGCGCCCCCAGCAGCACGCCCTCCGGCGGGTCCCACCGCGGCACGAGCCATGAAAGCGCGCCGCCGCCGCTGCTGCTGCCGCCGCCCAGGACCTCCCGAAGGCGCACCCAGAGCCCCGGGCCACGCAGCAGCACCGGCTGCTGCTGCATGCTGCCGCCATCGGCCCCGCCGGCCGTGCCGCCGCCGCCGTAACCGTCGCCGCCGCCGTTTTGGTGGTCACCACTGACTGATGACGTCCCCTGCAGCTGCTGCTGCGCTTTTAAGTAGTCGATGTAAGTCATCCCCGTCGCCATGTACCGTAGCTGAGTCACCAGCAGCACGCCCACGCACATCAGCGCGGCCCCGCAGACGGCTAGCAAGTAATAGGTGGCCAGCAGCCACCAGGGTGACACAGCCACCACCATCGTCGAAGTGACGCTCATCCTCATCACCCAGGCCGTCCAGCCCCCGCCCACCTCGCCCGCGGCCCCTGCCCGGCCGGCGTCCGAAGAGCCCCAGGTCGCGGCGCGGAGGCCAGCAGTGACGAGCGCCCAGTTTGACCAGATCAGGTATGAGCAGATCACCAGGGCGTAGGCGCAGGCCAGGCAGATGCAGGCGAGGAACAGCAGGAAGGCGCGCATGTTGGCGCGGCCGACGCACTGGGGTGGTGTAGCGTGGTTTATGGCGGTTTTGGGCGGTTTAGGGCGGTTTTGGATGGTTTTGAGTAATTTTGGGTTGTGTTGCGTTGTGCTGGGTGGTGTGGCGGATGGCAAGGCAAATGGACGAGTGGTGCTGAGTGGGGCAGCATGGGCGGTCAAGGCTAGCGATGCCAAACACGTGAAATCAGATTTGGGGCTGGGCCTTGATTAGGGCTCAGGAGAAAGCACCGTGTGGAGGCATGCGGGCCGTCAGGGCAAGGCAGGCAGCCTGAGGTGCTGCAGCTCGCAGGCGCTCACGTTATTGATGAAAGGGCACTGCGGCGAGCAGTAGCATGCGCCGCGCCCGTGCGGGAAAGGGAGGGGCGCGGGGTTGGGCGGCGCGTGAACGGGCCTTATTGCAGATTAGAAGTGCAGCAGGGGGGGGGGTTAAAGAGGGGGCCCAGGCCTCTCCAACAAGGAATGGAAAAGCCAGGGGTGCCCCTGGGCTGCGGGGGGCCGCTTATCGCCGAGCGTGCGCCAGGCTACCCTCTTGCATGATCTTGACTGGTCCTCTTGCAGCAACCCCACCATCCGCTGCCGTGATCTTGACTGATGCCCCCGCAGCGGCCCCACCAACCCCCACTCACGTGATGATCCAGCTCCACGACACAGAAGCCGCACTGTGGCGCAAACAATAACGGGACGAGATGGTGCGAATCTTCAGCCATCCGCGGCGCTCGGCGGACGGAATGGGGCGGGGCCCCGCCGCACAAACGCAGGGCGAACGTCGGCCCTTCGCGCACGATGCAGCAACCCGGACGTCCCCCGCGCCCCCCCCAAAAAACGCCGCCCTCCTGGCAGCAGCGCAGCCCCCACCGTGCTGCAGTGGTGCGTCCCCGGCGGCTTGGGCGCGTTGCAGCTGGGGTGCGCGCAGAAGGCCCACCCCTCGAAGGCGCCCTCCGGGTAGTGGCCCGCCGCCGCGCGCGCGGGCAGCGCCACGCACTCGTGGACGCGGCCGGGGGAGTGGCAGCAGGCCGTGATGAAGTGCAGAGACTGGCGGGGCAGGGGGAGGCGGCCCGCAGGGGGGGGGGCGTTGGCGGTGATGGAGGGGGAGCGGCGCCAAAACGTGCAGCTGCGGATGCAACGGCGGCTTGCATTCGGGAGTGGCTGTGGGCGGCGGCGCGTCTCAGGGGTCGAAGGGGGGCTGCTTTTGTTGAAACTAACCCAGGCAGGACGTGTGATGATGCCAAGATATTCGCACCCGTGAACGGCTGCGTGCCACGGACAAAGCACATGCACGCGCCCCGCCCTGCGGGCTGCCCCCTGCACCATCGCACGCTTGCGCGGGCCCCGCGCAGGGCGACCCTGCCGCCGCGAGCCGCATGCCACGCGTGGATCGTCTTCTGGCACCTTCTCTTTTCCCAACTTCACTCAAAACAGACACTACAGTCATTAACAATGGCAGACGATCGGTGCCACCATGTGCCGCACCGTGGCCATCAGCAGGAGCGTCGCGAAGGCTGCGTGCAGCAGGTAGACCACCGGATTGGGAAAGGCGCGCGGCAGCACGACGCACAGGCCAACGGCCGAGACCGCCGCGATGAGCACCACCACAAAGGCCACCACCAGCCACCGCAGCGGCGGGCCCAGCAGCCGCAGCAGCCGCCGTGCGCGGCCGCGGGCGCCGCGCTCAGGGGTGCGCCGCGCGGCGGCGGCGCCGCCCCCGCTGGCGGGGCGCGGCGTGTGGTCGTTAATGGCCCCGCACCATCCGCACTGCCGGGCGATGGGGGATAGGGGCGAGCCAGCAGCTAGGCGCGCGGCAGTTGCTGCGCACCATTCCTCAGCCATGCATGCGTGCCGTTAACGCATGCAGGCTCTGGATTACCCCACTGCACACGCCCCCTGCCGCGCGAAACCCCCAACCCTGTCCCTCGCAGCAGCGGCCGCCCTCGCCCCGCCATGCGGTGCGATGCGGCGACGCGCGGCTGCAGGCGCTGGCTGCCGCGGCTCTCACCCGGAACATGGGTGCTGGGGCGCCGCCCACTTCTGGCACCGCAACCAGCACGCTGCATGCCCAGCACTCGACCACTGGCGCGTCCGGCGGCGACTCCGCGTCCGCCGCCGCCATGGCGAGCCGCTGCCCGCCACGCGGGGCGCGGGCCGCGCGAGTTGGCTGGCGGCGGTGTGCGGGCCGAGGGTGCGCTTGATTGCGGGCTGCTGGGTGCTGCCGCTGCTGAGGCACGCCGCCAGCGGCGAAGCGCAGTAAGCAACGGCGCAAGTGTTTCGAGGCTCTTGCCACCCGCTGCTACTTCAAGCTTTAGACATCAAGTTTGAGTGTTCTTGTGGATCACCACGGCACCGATCAAGCCGATCAGTCCCGCACACTATCGCAGCGTGAGCTTCACGGGACAGGTAGTATGCCGTGCACCGTAGCCTGATGCACATCCGACTGTCAGATGTTAGGAAAGACCGCAGTGATGAAGCAGCGGCGCAGGCATGCACGAGAATGGTACCGCAGTGACCTGCGCTTGGCTGGCAGCCAACAGGGTGCAGGCAGGTCTACCAGGGCCAAGCTCAGAGCATGCGGTTTATCGGCTCACGCTTTTTGACCACATCAGCTAGTGTCCTCCACTTTCCAGGGGCATTCGTGTTGCTCAGTCAGGCTGGCAGGACCATGGGTTGACCGCGCTCACTGGATGTGCTGGTGCGGGGAGCGCGTGCATTGGCGTCCCTCCAAATTCGGATGTTGTTCTGGGCACTACGATGGTGGTGGGCGTGAACTGAAGACAGCCCATGTGCGCGCGCTGGTTTTAAGAGTTGTGAGGCGACTTAACAGAGCTGCTTGAGGCATGCGCCCAAGGACCAAGCTTACTGGGATGAATGTGTTGACGTCGACTGAATTGGGGGAAATGTTGCAATCTTACTTCATACAAGCCCCATCGCCATGACCTGGGACGCCAACGGAGGCGGACTTCTGATAGCATGCGCGCCAAGAGCAGCACGTTGACGTCCCAGACGCGGGGGAGCGCAACGCAGCGCTCAACATCCCGTGCCACAAAAGTGTCCACGGCAGGCACATTGAGCGCATGGCTAAACTTTAGGCTGCCTGGGGCTTGACAAAGGGTCCAGTACCGTACTGGAGCACTTCTACACCCACACACGCACAGATTCTCAACACAAGACAGGCGGCAGCAAGAAAGTACAGTATACACTGCTCACTTCCAGAACAGAGCTATGGTGTAATCTAGCACGTCTATCGTTGCCAACCTGGTGCTGCGGCTCGTTCTACACTCCATGAGCAGCAGGCGCGCCCGCTTTGCAGAGCCACACAGCCGCACGAGCGCGGCCATACTGCGCTTCGAGTCGCTCAACGCCAAGTTTGCCGAGGCGTGCCGCGCCCTGGCTGCTGTGGAGGCCGCTGTTGGGGGCTAGCCTGGCGGCCGGTCTGCTGTTGCTGCTGTCGCGGCGAAGTTGCCAAAAAGAGTGTGAGAGGCAGTGTCATCCTCCATGCGCGCTTGCGCGGGCATTCTCTCTAGGCACTCTTGAAATCACATGGCAAGCACCACCAAGCAGTTCATTTTGAGCCCTTCATCAACACGCAGTGCCTCACAATAGAGATGTGCACATGTGCGCTCCTTGCAAACAAAATGGGCTGCACGGGCGCTGCTAGGAACCTCCAGCCCGTTCATGGCTGCACACCTTCTTTGTATGAGCTGTGCAACTGCTTTTCATGCCCACATTAAAAGGCGAAAGCGTTCAGGCTTGCTTGTGGGTCAATGGGATACAGGGTGCCCGTGGTGTGCAGGTGGTGTGCCAGCACACAAGCTCGGTTAGTCAACTGCTGTCAGGGTATCCCTGCCAGCGGTGTGCCACAGTGACTACAAAGCACGGCCGCATTTTCCCAGGCACCCATCTGCGTACCGTGCCTTCTGCACGCGTAGATCTACTGTCGTTGGCACCAGATCACCCTTCTCTTCAGCAACAGAGGGCAGATCCCGCGTGGGTTGATCACCGCTTTGGACTCTGTTGTTTGCGACTCAGAACAGCACATCATCATGGCGCGGCTTCAGTGGGCGCCACTGATGATGCTTGGGCTGGTGCTCCTCTCCGCGCCTCTGATCGCCGCTGAGGAGGAAGAGAAGAAGGAGGAGGATGCTGCCTTGGTTCTCACCAAGGACAACTTTGAGGAGAAGGTCAAGGGCTCAAAGTTCGCTCTGGTAGGTGTCTCGTACGGTAGAAGGCGCCTCACATCACGCGTGGCCTGTTCCAGGCCATGCTGATCATAGAGCGTGATAGCGCTACGCACACGGAAACTTGTGTGGCACTGCACCACTGTACAAGCGTGGCAGCCGCCCCCTGCCGCCCTGCGTGGGGCCCTGTGACTCTGATGCTCACGGTGACAATCCTGCCGCCCCCATTCGATGTACGACAATCCTCCATCCACCCTGATAGGTAGAGTTCTATGCGCCCTGGTGCGGCCACTGCAAGGTAAGTTGAGGCGAGGTCGCTGCGCTGTGCAGCCCCGGGCCGTCTATCAGTCTACCTGCAACGCACTCTACCGCCTGTCCCACCTGCGCCCAGCAGTGACGCCCCTCCCAACCCCTCACCACGCCCCGCCGCGCCCTCAACACATTGCACGTAGCGCCTCGAGCCGGAGTACTCCAAGGCGGCGGCGACTCTGAAGGAGCATGATGCCTCCATAATCATCGGCAAGGCGCGCTTCGTTTGCGATGGCTTGGGTCCCAGCAGCGCCCCTCTTCAGTGATTGCAGCAGCCGCTGCAGCACCTCGGATCATCCGCATCGCACCGCACCCTGCATGCATGCACGGCTCATGTGGGGGACTATGGGTCGCATGCGGCTGGCGCATGCAGCGGCCCGCGGCAGCCGGCGACCCCCGTCCCCCCGCCCGGCACCAGGCTGGGCGTGCGCAGCCGCGGCCCAATCCACCGCCCTGGCGGCGGCTGGAGGCCACGCGGCGCAGCCCGTGCCCCTGTGAGCTGACCCTCTGATTCGCCCACATCCCATCCCACCCAACGCGAGAGAAGGTTGATGCCACCGTCGAGACCGATCTGGGCCAGCAGTTCAACGTGGGCGGCTACCCCACCATTAAGTGGTTTGTGGACGGCCAGGAGGCGCAGGACTACAACGGCCCGCGCGACGCGTGAGCCCCCGGGACCCGCCTTGTGGGGCGGTAATTTTGCTGTTGGTGTGGGTGTTGGGTTGATTACCGGACTCCTGACGGCGTTGCTGGTTGGTTCGTTGCGTGTGGCTCCAGTGCCCGCTGCCCGGGAGTATTGTGGTCGGCGGCGTGTTGACTCGAGGAGCGCTGGTCTTGTGTGGACGGGTGGTGCGTCGGTTGGGTGTTGTTGAGCAAGTGTGTGGTTGATGTTGACGGCCCTTTGAACACCACAGCAGCTCGCAGCTGCAGCGTCTGTTGCAGTTCTTAAGCCACGACGCGTGGCTGCCTGTGCTGACTGCGAGTGGGGTCTGCTCTGCACGAGCGCAGCGGGGGGGGCGGGGGGGCGGTGGCGGAAGCGTATCTGCTGATGCACCAGCGCTGAGGGCACCTCAGGGGGCCGCGAGACGCAGGCACAGTTGCAGCGCCGTCGCAATGGGGCGCGGGGCTCCCGTCCAGCCGCCCCGTGGCGGCCAGCGGCGCCATTGCGGGTCGCAGCGCCGCACGTGCCGCTCCCTTCCCCCTGCGGCTGCGCGCCCCCCATCCTGCAGTGTCCCGGATGCAACCCCTGTTGGATGCACATGCTGGCGCAGACAAGCACGCACTCCGCCACACGCACACTCGTAGTAAGGCACACGCCCCTACACACCCACTAATTCACACACGCCCATACATTAACACGCACCCCTACTCCTCGCACACGCGTACACCCCCCTCCCCCCCAGCGACGGCATCGTGCAGTGGGTGAAGAAGAAGACCGGCCCCCCCGCCACCAAGCTGGCCGACAAGAAGGCCCTGGAGGAGGCTGAGAAGGCCAACCCTGTGCTGTTTGTGGGGTACTTCAAGGAGCTCAAGGTGAGGTGGGGGGTGGGGGGGGGGTGGATGACTGTGTGTGTGTGTGTATGTATGCATGTGTGTGTATGTATGCATGCATGTGTGTGTATGTGTGCGTGTGCATGTGAATGGGTGTACGTGTGTGTAAGTGTGCGTGCATGGGTTGGGGTGAGAAGGATCTCGCTGAGCCCACAATTGGATCTGCTGCCACAAATGTGTGTGGCGTGCATTGGCCTGTGAGTGAATGCATCTGTGAGTTGTCTTGCGGCTTGTGTGTGCGTGCCCTTGTGTTGTTGAAACCTTGAAGGAGACAGAACCACACATGCCCATGCGGAGGGGGCGCAAGGTGGGGTTGCGACTTAGTACCATACTTTCCATATGGTGCATGTGCATGAATACACATGCCAGAGCAAGCGTACGGACTTCTGCACGGCAACCTCGCAACACGCAGTGCCTGCACCCTCCCCGTCCCACACACACACACACACGCGCACATACACACACACACACGCACACAGGGTGACGCCTACGACGCCTTTGTCAAGGCGGCCCAGAAGACCGAGGACGTCCCGGCCTTCGAGACCACCGACTCCGCCGTGGCCAAGGCGGCCGGCCTGACCGCGCCCGGCGTCGCGGCGGTGGTCAACCACGAGGGTGGGCGGGACGCACAGCGGCTGCCCCTCCCTGGGCGCGTTCCTGAAGCCTGGGAGCCAGCACCAACCCCGCCAGGGGCGCCACGCGTGTGCGGTTGGAGCGTGTGGCGTGCATGAACACCGAGTGTGCTGCTCTTGAAAATTCGATACTGTTGAGGAGGGCGCTCAACAGAGCCGCGGCGCAGTCCTCTCACGTCGCGGGTGGTGTTTTTCGGAGCCCTGGTCAACCCCGGTCAACCCCAAGCGTCCTGTCATGAGCACGCTCCCCAACCCCCGCCGGACCCGCACACTGCTGCAGGCGAGGACCGTGTGGCTGCGCCCCTCAAGGGTGACGTCACCACCGACGCCGTCTTGGTGCGCAGCGCGGGTGGCGGCAGAGAGCCGTGCTGACTCGGGGCGCGCCCGCCGCGCGCGCGCCGGGCGCGCCTCGGAAAGCGGCGGCCGTGATCGGTCCCGCATCCTGCAACGCACGCAGCGTTCAGGGCGCTGTTGCTTGCATCCCGTCTTCGCGGCCTCCAAAACCGCGGTGCACTCGCCACCACATTCCCTCTCACCACTCGCCGTCCCCTGCCCGCTCATCACCGTTGCCGGCCCGACAC
>NW_014011264.1:0-3763 GCF_000611645.1 Monoraphidium neglectum
CCGCCGCGCCGTTCGCCCGGCCGCCGCCGGCGCCCGCGGCAGCGGCGGCGCCGAGCGCGCCGAGGGTGCCGCTGGGCTGCCGCGCGAGCTGCGTGATGGCGTCCTCAGCCAGCCGCTGCGAGTGCGCCCGCTGCGCCGCGACGCCGTCCGCCAGCGGCCCGCGCCGCTGCCCGTCTTTCCCTCCCCCCTGCCCCTCCGCCTCCCGCTGCTGCGCCGCCCGCGCGGCGTTCTGCAGATGCAGCGCCACCGCGTCCTCGTGCCTGCGGGGACCGCGGGCGTTGACCGGTCAACTCTATGCGCAGGGACGCCCCTGGGCAGCCCGTCGCTCCGCCCAGCCGTCGTTCCGCGCGGGCGCTGCCAAGCAGCTGCTGCCAGCTGCGCGCAAGCCGACGCACCAGGCTTGTCCCCCCCTGCTGCCCGCCCGTCCGCCCCCCAAAACGACCCCGTGCACGCATGCTGCGCCGCGCGGCGCGGCGCGGCGGCTCACATCTTCTTGTAGCCGACGGCCGCCAGCTGTGCGGCCTTTTTCAAGGCTTCAGCCATAGTCTCCAGCGCCCAGCAGCTGGTGAACCAGGGCGCCACGAAGCTGGACACGAGGGCCCCCAGGCTGATGCCCGCGCAGATGGCCGCGGTGCGGGCGCCGAAGTAGGCGACGCTGCCGCCGGTGCGCGGCTGGCCGGGGGCGCAGCAGGGGGTGTACTGGCAAAGCACCTCGGAGCCGACGGTCATCTGGCGTTTAGGGTGATGCATCGCAGGTTTCCTCTTCTAACCGCAAAAAGGGGCACTGGAAGGTCCCACTCAGGAAAGCGAGGCCAACAAGTGGACTTGATTTGGTATATGTGTCAATACTGGGCGGCGACGAGTGCATGAGCTCTTGCGGTTGGCTGCGAACCTTCGTCAAAGCGCCTCGGACCACCCGCAGGCCCCAGCAGGCAGTTGCGCAGCAGGTGCGTGCCAGTGCCAGTGCCACGGAGTCAACAGCGCGAAGCGCGCCCCACCAGGGTGAGCGTGATGGTGACTCGGAAGTTGCTGCTGCCCAACAGGCCGACGGCAAACGCGGCCACGCATAGGGTTGCCGCGAGGACGTGGGGGCTCGTGGCGACCCAGGGGTGCCACATCAGCGCGAATCCGACGGCGCCACCCAGCACACTGCCGACCATCCAGGACACCACCTAGGGGGAGGGGTGCGGTGGATGTGTAAGCGTGTGCGCGTGCGCAAGTGTTTGCGTGTAGGAGAGAGAGTGGGTTCACGTGTGTGTGTGTGTGTGTGTGTGTGTGTGTGTGAGAGTGTGTGTGTACGCATGTGCGTGTGCCTGCGCCTGCACGTGTGCGCGCATATGCATACCACAGTGCTGGAAGGGTGAGGGGTGATAACTGGTAAGGCGGATAATCACCGGTGGGGCCGCGAGTCAAAGGCAGGCAGCGGCCTGATTGACGCGTGTAACCGTGGAAGGGAGAGGAGGGCCAAGACGAGCGCGCGTCAAGGCCAGCGGCCAACCCCCAACCACACTCCCAAGCGACCGAGCGATCGCCGGCAGCCGACCTTGGACGCCGTCGCTTCGGTGCGCTCCGACATGGACAGCACTGCCGCGATGAAGGCCTGAGAGACGTTGCTGGCCTGCTTGGCCAGCTGGGCGTCAAACTGCAGCAGCAGCAGCCCGCCGATCAACAGCAGCGTCAGCACCTGGGCCGGCAGCGGTGTGGGGTTGTCAGAACGAATTTGGAACACGTCTGTTTTTTTTGTGTGGATATTGGCGGCGCTTCACTTTTCAATGGGCATGTCGTGCGGCAAGGACAGCAGGCACTACACAATCTGCGCACTGCGATCTGAGATCTGAGATCTGCAATCTGAGATCTGAGAGCTGTGGTCGCACCAGCCAGATCTTGACGCCCGCTATGAAGCTGCGGCCGGAGACCATCTTGCGGAAGGCTGGGATGTTGGGGTTGTGGGAGGCGTCCCAGCAATCAGGGGCCGGGAGGGGAGGAAGAACGCAAGAAGTGGTTTTGGTGGTTGGCGGGAGGACGGGACGCGTGCGTGTGGGTGCTGCGCTTGCCGCGCGCGACGCCCGCTCGCAAGCCCCAATCACCACGTGCTCTAGCGAACGCCCCAGGCAGGCCGTCGGCTCGCCGCCGCTAGACGAACGCAACCGCACGCGGCCAACAAAGGGCCGCCGCCACGCGCCCACCTTTCCGGCTGGCCAGTCCTGCCGGCAGCCGCGTCCCGAGCGCGGCCTTCCAATTTGCAAACAGCATGCTGCCGTTCAGCTGGTTTCGAAGCCCCCGCGTCCAAGCGAACCCGCACCCGCCGCTCGGAGCGCACGCCGCGCGCGCTTTGCCCGCTGGGCTGGGGGCGCCGCCGAGGGCCCTGAGGGTTGCGGCCTGCAGCTGCTGCGCGGCGTCGACGGCCTCCATGGCGGCAGAGTAGCTGAAGAATATGGCGCGCGTCTGAAAAGCGGGGCGGGCGTGGTTGAGCGAGTTAGGCTGGCCTCAGCCGGATACAACACGAGAGGGGGGTTGGGCGGGTTGGAGTGCAGGGGCCTTGCGTGGGCAGGGGCCGGCTGTGCCCCGGACGCGGGACCCCTGAGAGGCTCTGTGAACGCCAGTTGGGCACGTTTGCAGGGCCGGGGTCGGGAGCTGCGGGCACAGGTGGCCGCGTGAACCCCTGACGCTGGCTGAGGGGGCACGCGTCGGCGGCCCTAGAGGCGTCTGTCTGCGGCGCCATGCAGAGGCCAAAACATACCCCGGCGCGGACAACACGCGACCACCATTCCATTCCAACCCCTGGGTGCAGCACGCGCTCGCCGGGGCCCCCAACACACCACGTCGCGCACCTGGGTCAGCGACCAGGCCTTGGCGGGCGCCGCGTCAGTCGCGCTGCGCAGCACATCCCAGTACGCCCTCTGCTCCAGGGTCAGGCCGTCCTTCAACTCCCGCCGCACCTCCTCCCACGCGCCCGCATCGACCCCTCCGGCGGCGGCCGCCGCCGCAGGGCCGGGGCCGCGGGCGGAGGCCGAGAGGGCGGCCGAGGCGTGCGCGAGGGCCGCGGCGATGGTGGCGTGTGTGAGGCGTAGGGCGTTTGTGTAGCAGGGGCTGTGGGTGGCCTCGTTGATCAGGTTGTCATCCTCCAATATGGACTCGCACGCGGTCAGGCTGTGGTCGGGGGGGCATGGGGGCAAGTCACTTGATCGTGCAACTTGTGGGCCTACAGAGGGGCAGGCATTGTGAGCGGACATGCTGGGGTCTGCGGCGGCGGCGGGGCCGCTGCGGCAGCGACCGGCGATGCAACAGCCTGCTGGGGTTCTGCGAATCCACGCAGATATGCGCGACTAACGACGCGTTCGGATAATTTTTGCGATGGAAATACAAAGTACATCATGCACGGGCCAGCAACAATGGTGTGGGAATGTTTCAGACTGAGGGCCCAAAATCGCACAGCGGGGCGCACATGCGCGATTCCAGGCTGACGTCAAAACCACACGCACCTTGACACCACGCGCTGCGCAGCCGCCGCGAGCGCGCCGTACGCGCCGGCGTCAAAGCGGGAGGGCAAGAGCCAGCCCGGCTCCGCGGCAGCCGCGGGCAGCAGCAACTCAACAGCGCGGAGCTTCGGGCCCAGCGCGTACAGCGGCGCCCCCCTGGCCTCGACCGCGCACGCCGTCTGCCGGCCTGGGTGGCAGGCGCCGCCGCCGTCTGGCGGCAAGCTGGCGGCGAACGACGCGTCGCCCGCGCCCGCCGCGCCTTCCTTGCCGAGCGGCGGCGGCGG
>NW_014011264.1:4274-6740 GCF_000611645.1 Monoraphidium neglectum
CCCGCCGCGCCTTCCTTGCCGAGCGGCGGCGGCGGCGGCGGTGCTTCGAGGCGCGGCGGGGGGCCGCCGTGGGTGTGGGATGTTGGGTGGCGGCGGGCCTTGAGACTCAGGTACCGCAGTACGAGGAATTCCTCGTCTTTGCTCTCATCGGGGACGATGAGGCCAGGGAGCAGCTGAGGGGGCGGTGAAGCCGTGAGATTGGTCAGCTTTGTGTGTGTGTGTGTGTGTGTGTGTGTGTGTGTGTCTGGGGCGATGTGAGAATTCGTGGATGGGCAGCAAAGCTGATGTGGAGGCAGAAATTGCAATGAGCAGATTCATGCATCGATTCAATTCATGGTTCAATTGATCAATGGATCGATGGGCCCCTGCCGCTCTCTGCTCGCCTACCAAATCGCTAAAGCCTGCTGGCGGGTTGACCGCTGTACCCTGCCACACAAATCCTAGCTTACCGCGGCCCGCAGCCGCCGCATGCGCACGCGCTGGCCAGGCGCTCGCTTGCCCCTGTGACCCGTGTCTTTGTCCCCTCGACAAGGCGTCGCCATTCATGCTCAGGGGACCGCACGTGCCTGCCAGCTGTTTGCTATCGTGGTCGATCGAACCAAACTCACGCCCACCTGCACCTCTTGCGTGCCAAGCATGAGGATCGCGGGCGGCCCGCACCCCGGCATGCTGCCCGGCGGGCACAGCAGGCGCGCCGCGTTGCGCGACGCCGCGTGACCGGCGCCGCGCAGCACCTCCGACAGGCCCAGGCGGACCTGCGGATGTGGCGGGGGGATGGACGCGCGCGCAAGAGGCGCCGCGGCCCACGTGTTCGTTGGGTGGGGTGCGGCGGAATATGCGGCCAGGAGATGGGGCCCACCCACGCGCGATCCCCGTGCCGCGGCCAGGCTGCGGCGCACCTCACGCGCGCGGCCCCACCACCACACCCGAACAGACGGCCCGCGTGCCCGTGTGATTGCACCACCCCGCCGTCTTCATGTGCACGGCCGTCCCCGTGGGAAAGCAGACACGTACGCACACACACAGACAAGTTGTGTTGTCGCGCGCTCTTGCCTGGTCGCTCGCGAGGGAGGGCACCACCAGCAGCGACACCACGAGGTTCGCGGCGCAGGCCAGGCCAATGCCGCTGAGCATCGTCAGCGCGACAGACTGCCGCCACCACAACTCGAGGGGCCACACCAGGTACCCTGGAAGACGGTGAGGTGGGGCGGCAGCGCAGCGCAGTGTCCAACGGCGACTCAAGGGGCACGTGCTGCCAGCCAGAGGTGGGGCCCACGCTGCGTCACTAGGCGCGCCGAGGGGCGCGGCATCCAGGGGCGACCCTGGTACTGTGGGCGTTCATTCCCACAAAATACCCCCCTTACCCCACGACAGCTGCAGTTAGCCGATCCTCAGATGTCGCAGCTTGCTCAGCTACCCGAATGCCCAAAAGAAGGATGTCACCTAATTTCAGGTGACAACGTGACCCCCACGTCACCACCCACCGGCGATGACGACGTTGCCAAATACCAGCAGGGTCACCATGCCCGATGCCCACAGCATGGGCGGCCACGTCGCCGCGCGGTTGATGGTGAGCAGCGCCAGCAGGGCGGGGCCGACGGTGCAGTACAGCGCGAGCACCGCGGGGTGGGCGGATGCCGGCCCGATGAGCTTGGCCAGAGTGCACTGGGCGCGGGGCGGCGCAGGCATGCGGGAGAGGGCGAGGAGGGCTGGGGTTGGGGTCGCATTCAACGCCAGCGGCATAGTCCATGCTGTGCTGCTGTTGGTTCCGCTGAAAACGCATCGTTTGGCGGAAGCCTGCTTGCTAATTGTAGAGGATGTTGTTAGGCCGGGTGGTTGCATGTCCCGGGCCCGCTCCAAGCCGCAAAGCATCACTGACTTCGTGCCTTTGAGTACCCATCAGGGTGGCTGCTGCCGCGCCCCTTCCCAAAGCCCGCTGAGCTGCTGCCGGCAGCATTGTTTGCCGAACCAACGCCGGCTGTGTTTGCCGAACTGCTGCTGGCTGTCTTGCTTGTCAAACCGCAGCTAGCTGTGTCGTTTGAAAAATCCAAGCACCCACCAGGATGCCCGCCGGCACGAGCGCCACGCATGTGTCTCCGATGAACGAGCACACGGCCCTCAGCCGGGTACCCACGTGGCAGTTTGGTGACATCATCACGCTGTGGAAGCACGGCGTTCGGGTGCAAGGGACGCACGAACGCATGAGACAGCAGACGCACGGGAGCGCGTAGCAGGGGAGCCCCGATACAGGCAGGGTTCAGAGTCCCAAGGCCACCTGCTGACGCATGCCGCTGATCATGAAGAGGGAAGGGGTGACGCAGGCTCGCGCCGGCTGGGCTCACATCAGACAAATGGGCAGGGGCCGCGCGCGGGGGCGCGCACCTTGTCACTAGGAATATAGTCCAGGCGAAACAGGCGCCTGAATACCGCAGCTCCCTGCGGACGGCGCGTGGCACAGGGCGGCGG
>NW_014011264.1:6893-10146 GCF_000611645.1 Monoraphidium neglectum
GGGGTGCAGGCCCAAACAAGCAGGGTGTTTTGGTCGGCGGTCGCTGCGGGCGCGCGCTTCGGGCTAAGGGTGGACTCCTGCAGGCGCGTGGCCTTCGCGCGAGAAGCATCTACCAGCCCGGCGCCTCCTGCCCGTCTAGTGTTCCGAAGCCCCTGGCACTGGAACCCAAGCACAGGCAGCACACCTTTGGAAAGTGAACATGGAGACCAGCAGCGCGCCGACCGCCAATTGGAGCGCCAGCTGCAGGTTGGGCGACAGCAGTAGCGCCCGCATCTTCGCAACGGTGGGGTTGGGGCGCCAGCGCGCATAGGGTTCGTCCGCCGGGCACCGCACGACCACTTCTAGCGCTGCTGCGGCGTCCGTGGACGGCGTCCGCAGCAGCGCTCGGCCTGGCCGGCCATGCGCCATTGTTTAAGCGCTAATTTTTCACCAGGGTTCAATTGAATCTGATCAGCGTGTACACAGAACGAAAAACAGTGCGTCACCGAAGAAGATCTTTCAGCCGCTGTTCAGTCGACGGAATTGTTCCTTTTCGATGCATCTTTTCTGCTGTGCTGATGTTGTGAGACCATTGTCAGTGTCAGTGCTGCTGGCGCACATGGTGTCAGCAAGTGACAAGCGGCTTGATGCTGCCTCCATCTGCGGGGAAATCGCCCTGTCCAGGCCCGGATGAGAATGGCTCATTACGAGTCACTGCAGCGACATGCAGTGCTGTGCGCAACGCTCGCTGCTCCAGTGGTCAACATGCCTGACGGGTCAACACGTGTCATCATCCCGGGGTCACCCAAGCACACAAAAACACGCACATGAAAACCCTTCTGCACAACAGCAGGTTGCGTCAATAGCAGTCGCCCCAACTGTCTAATCTCACGCCGCAGATGCTCGCCAACTAGACATGCACTTCGGCGGCATTCCCGCCGAACACTGGACAGCACGCCCATCACGCACTCATGCACCCCCCCGCTAGATGTGGCGCGGCCCCCCCTCCTGGCGGCAACGCATTGACAAAGGCCATTCCACGTGTTGTGATGGAAGGTCGCGCGTCCGCTGAGGCGCACCTGGGGGTCGCTGGTGGCCCCTCGCGGTCGGTGGCCACCTCCCAGTGAAGCGTACGCATGCGCTGCAAACCACTCCAACAAAACATTCGTGCCGCAGCGCCGGAGACGTTCTCTTCTAATGCAACGATACGCCAGCCGCTATGCGTGCTGCAGCAGGTTCTGTCCCAGATGCCGTCCTGACTGGACCCGCCCTCGCAACAACCTTGGGCGACGCAGCACGTGCAGCACTGGTCCTCGAATAGCGCGCATGGCCTCAGCTTCTCCACACACACGCGCGCGGGCACAGACAGACACACACACACACACACACACACACACACGCACGCACGCACACACGCGCGCATGCGCGCAGCAACATTCCAGCCTGTTTGACTAGCCCATGGCCCACCCAACACGTCTAATTTGTCCGGCTGCATCGTGCAGGGTAGGGGTAATTGGTTGTCAGCCGCGCCCCAAGCAGCACGAGCAATGCGCACCTGCTGCCGGAATTGCAAGCAGCAGCGATACCGCAGCTTGGCTGGCATAGAGACTGAGGCTTGCGCCTGAGCTGGCCCGCTCCCCCACGCGGCCATAGTTGCCACGCCAATCAGCCGCAGCGCTTCGCCGCAAGAGCAGTGGCGGCCACAGCTGCCGCGATGCCAGCTGCATTTTTGCCGCTGGATGAAGCAATTGGCAGCACTCATGATCGGGCGCTATGAAACTGAGAACGTATAGATGCCTGGTTACAGCGTGCGTGCAAGCACATGCTTGAAATCATTGATGTGCTCGATCCCCGGCCATCAATCTTGGCGCAGCCCACCCAAACAATTGTCAAGCACTGGAAACAAGGTACACCCGCCGCGGCCCCGAGCGGCACGCTTATACAATGAGCAACAAAGGATTGACAGCGCTCCCTAGGCACGCGCCCGGCGGAGTTGGGTTGTCAGGGTTGCAAGTGCGCAATGTATGCATCACGCCAAGTGAGTCCGCAACGTCTACCGAGTGTGGTGGCGCAGGCCCCGGCACGGATCACTCGCATGCATGCGCGGAGAGCGGCGCCCGGGAGGGGTACAGAAGGGCAGCCAAACGCCAGGCGCAACCAAGAACAGCGTTGGGTGAGGGTGGGTCGGTCGGATCGGCCGGGGCGATTGGAACGCATCCTGTCGTGACGTGGGAAGCTTCCCGCCATCACATGATATTGCCGCTTGTCAATCATTGAGTAGCAGAGCAGCACGCAGTGCTTGGGGGTCGGACCTGGCGCCGACGCCTGGCGTAATCAACAAGCACGGCGCACAACACGATTCAGAACCGCTCCTGCGTAATGGCTGCCGCCAGCAGATCGCCGGGAGGCCCCAGATCGCGGCAAGAATCGCTGTGTAAAGATTAGAGAGGGCAGTCGATGTGCTTGGCGCTCAGCTTGGTGGCTGAGAGGTCCGCCCCCCAGTCGCGCAGCAGCTGCACCATCCCCATGAAGTTGGCAAAGTTGGGGCGGTAGTGGCCGCTGTCCGCCGTGAGCTTGAGGATGCGGCCTGGTGGGGGAGGGGGCAAGGGGGGGGAGCAGGGCGCGCGTGTGTCCCTCGTGCCACTGTGGGTGCGACGCCGGCGGCGACGCGGGCGTGGCGTCCTGCCAGACCGCAACCAATCACACCTGCATTCATGCCCTTCAAGAGGGCCCCCCACTTTCGCGTCAGTCGCACGGCCGTGGGCTCGGCCTGCCTGGCGCACCTTGCTTCACCACGATGCCGCCGGCCGACAGCACCGCGCCGCCCCGCAGGAAGCTGCTGTGGTGGAAGCTGCCGCGGTGCTTGGCGTGCACGTACAGGCGGCCACTGGTGTCGAGCACGTAAATCCTGTTGGGCGGGGGGCGCACAGGAGGGGGGTTGGTGAGGGCCATCGAGTCAAGGTGAGGAATTTGTCAAGAGGGAGGGATGTTCAGGGAAATGACGAGTGTGCGCGCGCTGAGTTGGCAATGCGAAGGCCAGCCGCTGGTCTTGGTATCAAGCCGCAGCTGGAGTGGGGATTCGCGCATCTGCACAATCCTCAGCAATTGCAGGAGGCGCCGGCCAGTAGCCATGCTGTTGCAGCGCACGCCCACCACTTTGCAGGTTTGGCCTCAAACTGCAGCAGCCCCTCTTCCTGCGCCGCCTTGCCGCCGCCCGCCTCCGCGCGTGCTGCCGCCAAGAGCTCGTCAGCTTGCGCCGCCGCCGCCTCAACGA
>NW_014011263.1:0-6788 GCF_000611645.1 Monoraphidium neglectum
AGTTTCACATGTATAAAAAACGAAGTCTGACAAGGCGGCGTGTGGCCGCGCGGACAGTCAAATCTGTGAGTGGGACGCTGCCGTGTCCCCACAGCGACGGGTCGAGCGCTGTGTCTGCCCACGGCCGGACGATGTAGAGGGCCCATGGCGGGGGCCGGCCCCCCGGCGGCGGCGCCGGGCTCCACGGCCGGAGCGGCGGGTGGTCGCCAGCGTCTGCCGGCCCCCGCGCACCCCTAGGCGGGGCACCATCGACAACACAGCATGCTGTCCACACTGTCGGCCTCGGAGGCTGGCCGGCGGATGTGGAGGGCTGCTGCAGCCTACCATCAGCGTCCACGGTGTACACGCGCTCGCCGCCTGGCCCCTGGTGCCGTATCCACCGGCCATCCGCGCTCGCTTGCCACGCCGCCCCCGGCATCGCGCTCCGGAGCGCTGTCGACCACTCAGCGGCCACGGCGGGCTCGAGTACAGGCTAGGGGCTCGTCGGATGACGCGGACTGCAGCGGCGGCGGCGGCTGGTGAGAGCGGCGGGGGCGGCAGCGCTGGGGGTTGTGGTGGCGGCGGGGCGCTTGGCGCGCGTCAGTGAATGCGGCCTCTTGTTGACGCGCGGTGGTGGCGTGCAGGAAGTGTGGGGTGTGTGGTGCTTTTCTCTCCTCGTCTGGACCTTTAGCGGCCGGAGTGCGCTCGCTCAGCGGACCGTCTTGGGGCCTGGGCCCTGCCGTGCGGGCATTGGAGTGCATGTGTTTCAAGACCTTGCCTCTAGCAGAGGGGCAACGGGGCCCTTGTGTGAAGCCGACCATGTTCAATTGGCCAGGTGTTTCTGCTTGGTTGGGTGGTGCGCGCCCCTGAGCCGCGGTCGCTGTGGCCGTGTGCGTTCAGCGGGTTGGCGCGCCCCATGCCCTCCTTTGATCGCTCGTGTGCTGTGCTTGGGTCCCCGCTTTTGCGCGCGGTGCCGGGCTCCCCCCCTCTGCCCCGAACGACTTTGAGGCTGGGGGAAGGGTTGCGGCGTTGTGGCTTGGAACATGGCGGTTTCTCGGGGTTTCCCGCGGCCGCAGCCCTGCCTGGCACCTGTGTGTCTGCCGGATCTTTGCTCTTTGGGTGAGTGGCCACAAGCTCTACGTCTGATCTTCTGTAACAAACGCAAAGCAAAGCATCCTGCCAGCCGAGGCACAACAGGCGGCCCACCGCATGCCCCCCACCGTCTTGCCCTCTAGTGGACCATGTCTATCTGTTAATGACTGCATTTCTTGTGGTTTGCATGTTGCTCGGCACAGGGGCAGGGTTACCATCACTCCCCAGCAAGCGAGCAAACAGCTGAGCTCCAGTACAACCATATGCAGATGCCAGATGGCGACTGCGCGGTCCGCCTCCCAGTGGCACAGCTGCAATGTGTAGTGGGTGATGAACCACACCGAGCTGTCTGACCCAGATTTTTGATATTGCGCTGCAGCGGCCGCTGGTCAGGTGACTGTCGCTGGTGACGACAAGATAGATGGTTTCGATAATCGCGAATAAGTGAATGGATACTTTGGAATTGAATTCACATTATAATTATGAATTAACGTGCCTTGCAGCGCGCAGCAAAAATGCAGGCGGTGAAGAGCTTTGACGTTGTGGTTCTCGGCGCGAGCGGCTTCACCGGCCGCCTCGTGTGCGAGCACATAGCACGCGATTATCAGGTGGGTGACGGCCGCGATCAGCAGGGGGACACAGCAGCAGCAAATGAAGTCGCTGCACACCCGCCTGTTGCACCGCCACCCTGACGCGCGCCTCCCGCCACCCGTTTCCTTTGGACAGGGCAAGGTGCGATGGGCAATGGCAGGGCGTGACCGCGCCAAGTTGGAGGAAATCAAGCGCAACCTGACTGAGATCAACCCCGGAGTGCAGGTGAGCAGCGCTCGATCGACATAGAGGTGGGCGGGCGGGTATGTGGGGGCTGCGCCACTCATGCAGCACGGGGCACACGAATCAGCTGCGCAGCAGATGGAGCCTCAATGCCATCCTGCGGCGGGAGCCTGCTGCCATCCAATGTACTTGAAGGGTGCGCCTTGTGCGGTCACTGTGACGCGTTTGCCGGCCGGGCTCACCGCCGCAGGCGGTGCCCGTGATTGTTGCGGACGCCTTCGATTACCCCTCCCTGGCGAGCCTGGCGCAGTCGTCTAAAGTCGTCATCAACGTCGCGGGCCCCTGTAGGTGGCGCGAAACGCCTTGCGCAGATTAAGTCGGTTGCGGTGGTGCTTGCGGGCCCTACGGCGGGGCTAGGGCAGCTGACGGCCAGAGCAGATGGTGCAGTCGCCAACCAGCAGGCTGCCCCGTCATCGTCACAGCGCGTGCCTCGCGCACATGCAGCACTGAGACACGCATGCCCGCGCGGGTGCCACAGCCAGCACCACCACATTGTAACCTGCAGATGCCAAGTACGGCGACAAGGTTGTGGAGGCGGCCGTCAACGAGGGCGCGCACTACTGTGACCTCACAGGTGGGGGCACCTCAGCACATGCAGGCACTTGGGCCGAGGTCGGGGCAGCCTGTCGGCTGCGCTCCTGTGCCGTGATTCTTCAAGTGTTTGCTGGATGTGAGCTGCGCTGCTTGGGCCGCGCCGCGTTGAGAGGCCCCCGATTCTGCTCGCCGGATCGTGCCCGACCCGCCCAGGCGAGGTCAACTGGGTCAACCGCATGATCAGCAGGCACCACGAGACTGCAAAGCAAAAGGGCGTCAAGGTGTGGAGTTGAACGCATGGGTGCAGGCATGTGCACGTGTGCTCATGTGCATATCTGCATGCATCTGTGCAGGACGCAATCGTTTGCAAGCATGCACAGTCGCAGCATGGCGGCAAGCTCGCGCTATTCTGGCGGCCTCGCAACCCCCTGGCCGGGTGAGTCTACGCAACATTGCCTCAAATCTCTCACCTGCGCTGGCGTGTGCAGGTGGTGCACTGCTGTGGCTACGACAGCGTACCCTTTGACATTGGGGTGCTGGTTGTAGCCGATCACATTCGGAAGAAGTTGGGCAAGTGAGTCATGCACCTTGCCTCCCCTAATCCATTGGGACTTCGTCACAAGCACCTGCTCCTTGTCACCTGCACGGTCTCTTGCCTCTGTTGCGTGGCATGGTGATCCGTCGATTGCGCCTAGCTGGCACCCTCGTTTGCGCCGCCACCTTGCATCACGTGAACTCTCTCGCTGCCCCTGCCGCCCCGCGCGCAACCCAGGGGCACCTCTCAGGTGTTTGGCTTGATGGAGGACGCCCGCGGCGGTGTGTCTGGCGGCACCATCGCCAGTGCAATGAATGTGAGCCAGTGCACACCGGCCAAAATCAGGCACCGCGGCTGTTGTGTGCCCGGACTGACTTGTGCGCGGGCAAGACCGACTGTGCTGGGCGCATTCCCTCCTGCACCCTGGTGCTCTGGGTTGCCTCGCCTTCACCGCGATACGGCCGGCAGCTTTTCATCGTGCCGTGTCTCTCCACAGCACACCTGACGTCGCATGCGCTCCCTGCATTCCATCACCTGGGATCGTCCTTACTTACAGATGGCCGTGGCTGAGGACCCAAGTGACGTGAAGAAAGCCATGGGTGATAAGTATTACCTCTGCCCCCCTGGAGAGCGGTGAGGAGGGTGGTGCTCATTGAGCTGGTCAAGATTAGAGTGACCGATGGGACGGCAACAGCAGGGGGGCCGGAGCAGAGCTGCAGCAATATCCTCATTTTACAGTGCAAGAGCCCTTTCCCTGCTGCACGTTTGCCGCCTCACCTGGCCGCTGTTGCTGTTTACTAATGCAGTGGGAGCGACAGCGCCAGCATGCGCGCTTTGCTGCCGGAGTGGAACCGATACAGCGGCGCCTGGATGGCGCCATTCGTGATGGAGGTGGGGCCCTGGGCTTGGGCCCTGCATGCAATTCCAATGTGCTGTCGTGCACGCATGTGTGGCGCAGGCCTGCCACCTTGCAATGCCTTGACCGCCTGCTCGCGCGTGCTGAGTGCGGTCAATTGCAGCAATCCCACCCCGCTGACCCACATCACATATCATGGACCTGGACAGGCTGTCAACAGCCGCGTGGTGCACAGGAGCAACGCGCTGACCAAGGGGCACTATGGCAGCGACTTCAAGTGTGAGCAGAGGGAAAGGGACACCAGGGATTTCAAACGCATGGGTTGAAAGAAAGACTTGGGCCCGGGTGTGGCAGATCTGGGGTGTGTTACACAGAGGGGTGTCGGGCGTGGGTAAAACGGGCCGAGGCACCGAATCAAGTGCTTTTGGCGGGGCAGCAAGCTTGAGGGGCTCTTGTGGGCCGGGTAACTTGCATGTGCGGGGATGGGTGCTACCCATGGAGCCAGGTGCAGTCGTTGTCCTGTACGAGGCTGCTGCTGTGGCACGCGCCCTGGAGGCCGCACGGCTGTGCGTGTGATCTCTCATCCCAGCTGCCGCTCCACGCCCCTCGTCCCCTTCCCTACTCCTCCCCCCCTCAACAACCCTGCAATGCTGCCTCGCTCGTCAGATCGGGAGGCGGTGTCCACCAAGTCCCTCGTGGGTGCCAGCCTGATCTCTGTATTCATGGTGGTCGCCGGCGCCGTCCTCAATTTTGGGCCCCTGCGGGCGTTCGCCATGAGGTGCGCTGCCTGCAGGCCCCATCAGGGCTGCAGCACCAGTTGCACAAGAGGTGCAGGATGGGTGTGCGCTTTCGTGAGCACTGACGTACTCAGCAAGGGTCGTCTGCGCTTTGCTGGGACCTGGGAAGAACATTATTTTGGTTGCTTCTAACCCCCCCTTCAAAACAGGTACCTGCCAAAGCCAGGCGAGGGCCCCAGCAGGTGCGGCCTACAGAACTGCCAGTGCTGCGTCACCCTTGTCCACAACATCACAGCATGCGGCTCATTTGCGTGTCTGCTGCAGCTGCATTTCTGACGGCCTGACTAGTGGACTCACTCAACTGACAGCGGGACGCCTGCTGTGAAAGGGCCCAACCCAACCCACTGTCAAGCCACTGTCCCCTCCAACATTCGCCGCAGGGAGACTATGTTCAACGGCTACTGGAAGCACGCCGCCATCGGGCTCACTGAGGAGGAGCCTGGGACAGAGCCGCAGGTGGGGCTGGGGGCTGAAGGAGACGGGGTGGCAAAAGGGGATGCTGGCAACAGCCCGATGGCCTGGTCATTGTTCCACGGAGGCACTAACCATGCGCCGATTGGGGCACGTGCCAATCAGCACTCCCTGCAGGCGCTTTCTTTTTCCTGGCTGCTTGCGTGCTGCATGCTGTGCTCAAGCTCGTCTTCGCCGCGCCCTGCCCCCTCAGGTGGTGGTGGCCAAGTGCAGCGACCCGCACCGCGACGGCGGCTACTGGTCCACCGCGCGCATGCTGCTGGAGTCGGGCCTCTGCCTTGCGCTGGATTCCGACAAGCTCAAGGAGGTCGGCTGGGGCTGGGGGCCGGGACGCGTCCTTGTTAGAGCCGCAACCTTGGTCCTGTTGCCCAGGGTTGAGGGCAGACTGTGGTTGCTGAGTGCTTTTGCCAAACAGGACGTGGTTGTACCCTGAGCCGCCGGGGGACGCGCGGGCCACGCACTGAGTGACCTGGTGTGCAAGACCGGGCCTTGCTCAAGTGCCCGGTGCGTGTCCTGCCGAGCGGTGCAGGCGTTGTTGGCCGCCACTCGCGATCGTGGCCACGGGTTGTGGCGGCCTATTCTGCTCTGTTGGTGGCATGCACACACGCCAAAGCACCACGCGTGCTTTCGTGTCAAAGAAACACACGCAAAGCTGAAGCTCCCTGCATGACCCGCCTTGCACTGACGGCCGCAGGCGGGGCAGCTGCAGGGTGGCGTCCTGACCCCCGCGACGGCGATGGGCTTGGTGCTGGCGGGCCGGCTGCGGGAGGCGGGCATCACGTTTGACGTGGTCCAGTCGCCCGCTCTGAAGCAGGCCGCTGAGTAGGCGATAGTGCTGACGCAGACCTGGTTGTTTGGAGGTGGGTTTGCTGAAAGTGGGGGCTGCTGCTGTGACTGGGATGAAGTTTTGTTGCTACTTGTCGGCCTACTTACTAGTTCAGCTTGCAGCCTGGCCTGCGAAAGGAGCCAAGCTACTGTTGCAGCGCCTTTTGGTGTCATTTGTTCGCATTGAATTATGTATTATGTTCACGGAATCTGGTACAATACCGTGCTCATTGTGAGTGAGTGGCGAGACCAGCCTGACATGCAAGTGAGTAATTTTTCTGGTCACCATGAGTCGCCCTGGCAGCAGCAGACCAGATTACTCAATGCACAATGTCGGGCTCATACCTGCGGCTCAGTTGCCCACGCAAAGAGCTTGGCCACTTTGTGACAAATGGTGCGGGGGTCATGCGGCGCCCCATGACGTGTGCGTGGCGCACGACACCTGTGGGCCACGTTTCGGCATACCGGTATGGTACACCAGCACGGAAATGTTCACCCATGTGACGACTGAGGCGACAGTTGTCAAATAAACTTGGCTTGAGCACACTGTCATTCACCGTGCTACCGGTTGCTGATCCATGATCAGATCGATCTCGACGATCTGGCTTGTCGCCCGCGGGTCATGATCACGCTTTCCAATGTCGTGACGCTGTACCTCGACCTATTAGTGAATTGATAACGCCCTGCAGGAGGTCCTGTTCGCAGACCCGGGCGCGCGCGCTTTTACGGGGCCCAACATGGATGGCATCTCGCTCCTAGCAGCCCTACAGCGCGGCTTTGGCCACCCTGAGCAGCATCCAGCGTCGGCGGGCACAGGGCCGCCGCCCGGGTTTGGCGCCATGGTGGGGCCGGCGGCAGGTGGCGG
>NW_014011263.1:7222-9913 GCF_000611645.1 Monoraphidium neglectum
GCCGCCGCTCGGGCCCACCTTGCCACAAGACGGGATGGTGCAGCAGCAGCAGCAGCAGCAGCAGCAGGCGCAGCAGGCGCAGCAGGCGCAGCTGGCACAGCAGCATGGACAGCATCCGTCTGGCGCGTTGGCCAGCATCTGGGCTTCATCGCAGGCACCGGCTTTCGACGAATCGCACCGCCTGTCTGGGCTCCAGCAGGGGTTCCCGCCCCAGCAGGTACAGCAGCTGGACCAGCAGAGAAACCTGCAGGATTCTAGCCACTTTGCGCAGCTCCAGGCGGGGCGCCTCGGTGCGCCTGCGGCGCAGTTGCAGCCATCTGAGGCGGCCTCCATGAGTGTGCTTGGTGGTGGTTATCAGAGCGGGTTGGCGGGACAGCAGCAGCCGCAGCAGCAGCAGCAAGGGGGACTGCCACCCGGCTTTTCACCCGGAGCCGAGGTGCTGCAGGCGGGACAGCTGGCGTCCCTGTCCGCCTGGATGCAGCAGCAGAGGCCGGCGGCGCCCCACTTGCCGCCGCCATCGCTTGCAGTGCCGGGTGGCGCGTATGGAGGGCCCCCTGGCGTGCTCAGTGGCCTGGGGCCCCTGCCCCCTGCTCCTGGCGTTAGGGGTAGCCTCACAGGTGGGCCGCTGAGCCCTGGCAGCATGTTCCCTGCCCAGCAGCAGCCAGACCCTGGCGGGCTGTTTGGGCAGCAACATCATCACCAGCAGCAGCACCAGCAGCAGCAACAGCCTCCACAGCAGCAGGCGGGCCTTTTAGGCTTCTTTCAGCAGCACCAACAACAGCAGCACCAACAACAACAGGCGCAGCTGCAGCAGCAGGAGCGGCAGCCGCAGCAGCAACAGCCGCAGCAGCTGCCGCCGGCAGCCTGGCCACCAGGATTTGGGCCCCCACCAGCGAGGCAGCAGCAACAGCAACAGCAGCAGCAGCAGCCACAGCAGCGCGTGCCCACTCCCGACCCCCTCGCCGCACGTGCCAGCCTCGAACATGTGCAGGGCTCATCGTTGCTGCAGCAGCTGCAGGCCAAGGGGGCGCTGTACCAGCCTGCAGGTGGGCCGCAGGCACCTTCTCAGACACAGCAACACCAATCGTCGTTGGGCGCGCGTTCGCAGCTGCAGCAGACCGCAGACCAGCTCATGGCACGGCTGCACGCGGGGCAGTATCACCAGCAGCAGCAGCAGCAGCAGCAACAGCAGCAGCAGCAGCAGCAGCAACAGCAGCAGCAGCAGCAGCAGCAGCAGGCGCAGCTGCAGCAGGCGCAGCAGCAGCAACAGCAGCAGCAGCAGCAGCTTGCGGCGCTGGCGCGGCTTCACCCAAATGCTGCGGAGCAGCTGGCACTCCAGCTGGGCAGCCTGCAGCTGCAGCGCATCCAGCAGATGCAGCAGGTGCAGCAGAGTCAACAACTGCAGGCCGCCGTGCAGCAGGTGCAGCATCAGGCGCAGCAGGCACAGCAGCAGCAGCAGCAACAGCAGCAGCAGCAGCAGCAGCAGCAACGGCACCAGCAGCAGCAGCAGCAGCAACAGGGGCCACCCCAGCTGTCCGCCGAGGACGTGCTGCGGTCGCTCTTCGCGCCTGCGCCGCAGGCGCCACCAGGACCCGCGCGCCACCCTCCGCCGCCGCAGCTGCCCCCGCTGCGGTGCGATCTGGGGGTTCTTGACCTGGAGCTGCGGCAGCTGGCGGCCTCCCTCGTGCCACCAGAGGAGGAGGTCGCGCGGCACAGGTAGGACTGACAGAGGGGCGGCAGCGCGGGAGGGCAGCAACAAAGGCGATTTCAGAACATGGTCGGGGCGATGGAATGCCAAATGCACACTCTGGTCAGTCTCTTTTCCCTGCCCTCCAACACGCTGCGGTCACCGCCCAGCTGCGGTGCCCCACCACACGCTTGGGCCTTAGGGACGCCGCTGGGTCAGCCTGGCAGCGTCCTGTGCCCCGTTAACACAGCGCCAGCCGACCAACCAGGCATGGCCATGGGCACAGCCCTGCCGTCCCCCGCACCCCCACCCCTCCCACCCTCAATCCCCCGCTGTCGCCCCAGGTCCGCGTTCCAGGGGCTGTCGTCGCTGCTGCGCGCCCGCTGGCCGGGCTGCGGCGTGTCTGTGTTTGGCAGCGCCGCCAATGCCCTGGGCATAAGGGACAACAACGACATCGACGTCTCCCTGTCCCTGCCCGGCCTGGAGGATACGCGAGAGGCAAAGGGTGGGCGGGGCTCCGGGCCACGCGGCCGGCGAGAGCAGCCGGCTGCCCTGCTCTGCTCCCGGATGCTGGAGGGAGGGGCGGGCAGGGGGCGCTGCGGCGGCTCGCGCGGCCGCCCGGGAGCCCGGCAAGCGGCCTGGCGGGCAGCCCTTTGTTATGCGGCGGCGTCGAGCTCGTGATCTGCTGCGACCGCCCCCGGGCCCGCCGCTGAGACGCCGGAATCGTCGCCGCTGCGCCCGCTGTGCCCGCCGCGCCCTCTGCGCCCAACGCCCGCACCGCGCGCGCCGCGCCCATTGTGCCCGCTGTGCCCGCTGTGCCCGCCGCGCCCGGCAGGCGAGGTGGTTGAGGAGCTGGAGCGGCTGCTGTCCGGGGCGGCGGACGTGGTGGGGGACGTGTTTGCCATCCCGCGCGCGCGCATCCCCGTCATCAAGTTCCTCTGGAAGCCGACAGGCACCAAGGTGGGGCGGGGGGTGGGCGGGGCTGGCTGGCGCCGGAGCGGGGT
>NW_014011262.1:3048-10021 GCF_000611645.1 Monoraphidium neglectum
TGTGTGTGTGTGTGTGTGTGTGTGTGTGCGCGTGCGTGCGTGCGTGTGTGTGTGTGTGTGTGTGTGTGCGCGTGCGTGCGTGCGTGTGTGTGTGTGTGTGTGTGTGTGTGTGTGTGTGTGTCGGTGCGCGCTTGCAAGCATTGTCGGGCGCTGCAACTCGTATGGTGTCCCAGGCCTCAGGACGCATGACGCACCACTCCTGCGTCAGCAAGAAAGCCCCGGCCCTTGCCCATCCGCACATGCCTCTGTGCGCACACAGACGAGCTCCCTGCCCCCACACGCGCACCCGTGCTGACCGCGACTCGCACGCGCAGCCCCCTGAAGAGCAGCGTCCCCGGGCGGCTGCTGTCCGACAGGTCGGACAGCACAACCGCCGCCTTCTCATGTGACAGCAGCGCCTCGGGCCAGTCAGCCTCCAGCATTGCCTAAGAGTGGTCGGGGGCCATGCGATGGCGCGTGCTTCGGGACGCATCGTGGGTGCATGGGGACGCGTAGGGTGCGTGTAGGTGTGCTCTGCGCGACGGCAAGATGCGGATATTGTGGTGCTACGTTGGGTGGGGGGAATTCGATGCACGTGCGTGTGTACTTTTGGTGTGTGTGTGTGTGTGTGTGTGTGTGTGTGTGTGCGCGTGTGTGTGTGTGTGCACACGTGTCTGTGTGTGTATGCGCGCGTGTGGAGCTCGAATGCAGCCGTGTGCGGATGCGAATAATTCGGGGGTCCTTCCCCCCTTGAAAAACACGCCTCATGCCCGGCCAGATGCTCACCTGCTGCATCGCGAGTGCCCAAGAGACCGCGTCAAAGGCGTCGTGGAACGCGACTGTGAAGGAGTCTCCCTCAGTGGTGACCTCAAACCCGCAGTACCTGCCGATGGGCGGTTACGTTGCCAAACTCAGCCAATCGCATGGTGTGTGGTCAAATCATGCATGAGGACAGGGAAATGGATGACGCGGGCCCGAGTGATGAGCTCAAGAAGGCAGAGGCAGTGCAAAGAGGGCGGCGGAGGAGCGCCGCAAGGGACAGCCATTCATGGAGGGGCCGAACCGTCAGGTGGGGCACGCAAGCCCAGCACGCGCCCGGGACGCCGCCGCGCCCTTGGGGGCGCGACCGGCCGTTTCGTGGGGGGCATCGCCGGACTCTGATTTTTCGATCCGACGGCGCCCCTTCGAAAGCCCAACCCTAGACCCTGAGTGTGCGGTGACCCACTTGCTGATGAGGTCCCTCATGAGGCTGTCGTGGATCTCCTGGGCCGCGTCCATGACGCCGCCGTCCCACTCCCACAGCTCGGTAGACCCCTCTACGTCCGTGATCACGATCGTCACCTGGCAGGGCGGGCCGCGCACGACGACGACGCGCCGGATCGCGTTGCGCGAAGCTGCGGCGGGCCCGGCGAGTCGCCGGGCTTTGTGCGGCCGCGCGGGCCCTATGCTCACCGCTGCAGGCGGGGCGACCGCCACCATTCCGACCGCCGGCCGCGCGCGCGCACGTACGCACGCCGCTTGTGGTAGCCGCGCCCGACACTCAGCACCCTCGGCCGGGCGGCCACCCATGGCTCGGCCCCAAAGCGGGCCCGGTCAGCGGTCCCTGGGACCGCAACCCGCACGCCCCCCTCCCAAACCCCAGCCCTGTCACCCCACTGCACCACACTCAACCCGGTCACCAACACAATCTCAAAATCCCTCAACCCTGTCTGGCCACTCCCCCCACCTCGCGAAGCACCCGGTCGTTGCCGTCGCTGATGAGCCCCGGCGGGTTGCGGCGCTTCCAGCCCTCCTGCGGGGGGTCGGCGCGGGGGGCAAGGTGGCGGCGGCGCGGTGACGGGCGATGGTTTTGTCTCCCGCGGCGGCCAGGCGGTGGAGGGTCCAAGAAACCGACGCGGCAAAGGGAGGTTGTTCGAGTGGCCGAACACCAAGCCTCGGTCCAAGCCGCCGAGCGGGCGCCAGGCTGGCGAGCGTGCGCGGAAGCTGCGTGTTTGCAGGCGTCGCGTCCGGGCGCACCACGCGCGCCCTGCGTGCTTGCAGAATCTCACGCACTCTCACTTGCACACGCACACGCGCACGCACACCCACACACGCACATGCCCACGTGCACACAATCTCGCAAGCATCCTCCCTCGTGCCAAAATTGTGTCACCTGTCCGCGAAAGCTTAATACGCACACACAAACCGAACACATGCGCACACATCGTGACACCAATGCGCGATCGCACGCATTGACGACGCGTCGCCCCCTGCCTCCCCCGCACCGTCAAATGTATGGCATCGTGAGACCGCTTCAGGTATCGCAGGTACCTCATCAGAGCCACTGACAGCAGCACAAGGCCAACAGAAACCGCCAGGAAAGGCACCAATATCACCAGCACCACGATCTGAGAGGGTTGAGGTCGGCGGAGAGGCGCGCGGGCGGGGCCCGCGCGCAGGCGGCGCGGGCGGGCGAATGGGTGCGTCCGGCAGAGGAGCGCGGAGGGCGCGGGGTCGGGGCGGCCGCGCTGCGGCCCCTGCCGATCGCGTCTCGCGCTGTTGATGCCACACGCCCAGAGCACGCCCCTTCGACCTCTGGCCGGGCGGCCCCCGCCCCCTCCTGCGGGGGCCGGTTGCAGCGTGCGCGGCCGTGCGGCCAGCCACGCACCGGCAGGCCGACCGACGCGTCCGGCATGGCGAGCTTTCCAGATCCCATGTCGGCGCTGCCGCAAAAGTTGCCCTGCAGTGATTCAGGTTTCGCCGCAGGCGCGGACGACCGGCTCAGGGCCCCGGCGCCAACCCTTCCAAAAACCGCGGCACCAGCGCGCCCCGGCCCAGCCAGCCGCCCGGCCCGGCGCCTCGCGGCTTCGGCGAGCTCCCCTAATTGAGAAACAGGCGCCGCATTGCAACCCCTGCAAAACGCCGCAGCCCGCCCTGACCCTCGCCAGCAGAGGCCCCGCTGTGCGCCGCTGTGCACGGCGCGCCCCCCCAAGGGCGTGGGCCGATTCATGGCCACCACTTGGGACAGCAGCAGCTTGAGCAGCTGGAAGTGCGTTTTTGCAGTCCGACGGCGCCGACCTGTGGCATGCCGGAGCACCAGCTGCTGTTGCTGCTGCTGCTGCTGCTGCTCGCACCCCTTTCACCCCACCTTTGGGCTGTTTTCGTAATAGAAGCTCTCCAGGTAAACCTCAGGACTGCTCGCCCCCACGTACGCGCGCTGCAGGAGGTCAGCCCGGTCCCTCGGGGTCCTGAAGGGGGACAGGTGGCGCGGCCGGCATGCGTTGGGCATCGCGCGGGCGCGGCCGCCGCGCAGGCGGCGCGCGCCTTGCAGGGGCAGCTGCGCGCGGCCGCAAACCGCACTTGCGATTTGACTGGGGATCCCCTCGCCGCGCCCTGCCGCCGTGTTCGCGCCCTGGCCCCCGGCGGCACACGCGGCCCAGCCCGCTGTCCCACCCACGTAAATGTGATGCCCGGGCACTCGAGCATGTTGGGCTGGAAGTAGTAATCATCAGTGAACATCAGCCACCCCGGCAGCGGGCACGCCGCGCCGCCCGCCGCGGCCGCGGCGGCCGCGCGGGGCGGCGTCCGCGGCTCGTCAAATGGGGCCACGCCGCTGCATGTCAGGCTGGTCCCAGTGGCATCTATAGACCACAGGTTTTGCAACTTTCCGATGCTCGGGGGCAGCGGCCCGACCAGTCCTGCGGGGACGGCGGCCGCATGCGCACGCATGCGCGCAAGCTTTGGGGGCCGGGCCGCGCAGGGCTCGCGTGCTTTCGGCGCGCTGGCGACATGCAGCCGTGGCTGACAGCTCACCCTCCAACCTCCGGGCCCGCATGCCCGCGCACATGCGCGCAAGTTTCGGCCCACCTCTGTTGTAGGCGATGGCGAGCAGCTGCAGGTCGGGAAGGTCCTCGAACACGTCGGGAAGCTGCCCCGTCAGATTGACTGCCACGACATGCAGCCCGCTGACCGAGTTGGTGCCCTGCAAGCACAGCTGCAGCGACGCCGTGAGCGTCGCGCTGCAGCAGTTGACGCCCCACCAGGTGCAGTAGGACGTGTTCGGGGTCGCCCATGCGAACAGGCCGGGGCTGCCGACGACCTGAGCCTGCTGCGTTGCATGGAGCTTGGACGACGCGCCGGTGGCGTCGAGCAGCGTCAGCAGCGCGGCGCGCTGCTGCGGCAGGTCGTCCTGGTGTGAAAACTGGTGCAGCGCTGCCTGCCAGTCCTGGGCGAGAGCGGCATTCATGCTGATGCCCGCCAGGGCCGCCCAGAGGGCCAGGAGCATACCGGTACGCCGTTGGCAGATCATGCTGCCGGGTGCCCCCGGGCGGGCTGCCTTGTATGACAGTCTTTCAAGTGCAGGGAGCCATAAGAAGAGGACGCATGTGCAGTAACCAGGCTACGTGGTCCACGTGTCCAGCCATGGCCAACAAGTTGTTGTCCACCGTCCTTGAAGCTGGCTGAACTAAATGAAGAATGGGTATGGTCGGGATAGGGCTAAGGCTGTGATTCGTTTGGGGTGGCTGGGTTGGCTTCGAAATGGTCGGGTGATGCATCACCGAAAGTCGCCGATAGAGAAGTCAGCGGATACCTGGTTCGCGCTATGTAGTTCACTATCTGTTGGTTGTGGATCCAATGGTGATACCGGGGTCATCACGCAGAGGGCCGCTCTTGACAAAAGCCGGTGTAATAGAGCCCAACCGCGCATTTCCAACCGCCTGAACTGCGTGGCAACACAAGCCCAGCGCTTGAAAATTTCAACTTTAGGTGGTAGCTCTCCATGCGACGGGCATATAATTGCCGCCACACACCCCTAGATACGGTAGACAGCCCCAATGCAATGTCGTATGTCTGTGTCATGCTTGACCCGAAATTGACCGCAATTTCACACGCCGCTGTGACTACCGTTTGCGCAGCGCTGAGCCCTCCCAAACTTTGGTACCACTTCCCGCATGCGATATGATGTCAGATGCGCCAGCCCAAATGAGCACACTAATGGTGTATGCGCGGAGAGGGTGGGGCAATTTGTGGGTGTATACGGTGAGGGGTCAACCCCCCGGAAAACAGGTGCATAGGATGCCTTGTGTGCGTGACCAGGGCAGAAACCACCTTTGCTTGCAAGTATAAGCCACCCGCATAGGCTGGTGACATCACGGCGCACAGTTGCTCGCGCAGCGGCAAATCCAGAGCCAATACGGCCGGCTACGCGACGCGTTGGTTGCCGCTCGGCGGTCAAGGCAGCTGCAGAAGGCCCGCCTGGCCAGGGTTGGACGCCCTGCCACTCCCTGGCGGGCCGTCAGGGGACGAATGAGGGTGCCTCAGCAGAGCACATTGGGGGAAGGGGGGCCGGCGCCTGAGCGGCGCAAGGCCTGTGAAAATGGCGGCCTCTCGCAGGTGCCGCGGGCAACTCTTTGGGCGTGCACGGGCGCATCGGTGCAGCCAGGCATTCGTGGGAGGTCACAGAAATCGCCCGTCTGCGCCCACAGACATGACGACCCCCCCCTCCCCCGCCAAGCGCCACGGGTTCAGCAGCCTGCTTCCGCGCTGTGCAGCGCGACGCCGCGGCAGCGCGGCCCAGGCGCTGGAGCGAGGGGCAGCAAGGCAAACTTTAACGAACAGGGGTATTCGCGGCCGCGCGGAGAGACGAAAAGTGTCAGAAACCTCACGTCCCATAAGGCGACAGCCTGGAAGCATACTGAAGGAGGCACGCTGGACGCGGTCGCCCCGCGGCTCGCCGGACGCGGCTGATTGAGAGGGATGCCGCTGCAGCAGCGGGGACTGACAACATGGGTTGAAGCGTTGGGGCTGGCCGAGCGGTGCAGCGCACGGGATGATGACCAGTAAACCGATGCCGCCCCGACCGTGTGGCGCGCACCCGGGGCGCTCGCGGCGCAGAGTGCTGGCGGTGCGTATAATGGCCCAGGCCGAGGCCATTGGCAGCAGTGATGCGCATAATCCATGCTGATCTGGGCAACCCGTTTGCTAATCCGGGTCCGCAACACTATCGCCCGCGGCCCCACCAGCCAGCGGGGAGTGCGAATGGCGCGCGGCCGTTTGCGCCGGGGGCGCGGCCTGGTGGGGGTGTGCGTCACTGCGCCGCACAGTGAGGTGGGGCGAGCACGTCAAACGTGAAGCGACCGTTCACAGACGGGGAGGGGGGCCGTGCGAGGGGGCGCTATGACACCCACAGGGGGTTGCGCTTTGGGGGGTGCGGGTGCACAGCACGGACCCGTGAGGGAGGTTGTATAATGTGAAAACGTAAGATTTGCGAGGCCCGAAAAGGTTGATGCAGGGGTCAGTGACATGGCATGCAGGACGCGCAGCGGCTTGCCTGACCCCCCCTTTGTATGGAAATTTCACTGGAAGCCCCCGGAAAGAAAGCAACGAGCAGAATTCGACTGCTGATATTGCCCTCAAAACGGGCGCCTGATGCATTCCGCTCAGCTCTCTATTTCAGCATACGCGGCCGTGCGCTGGGAAAAGGCAGGGCCACGGCTGAGCCTGCGAGCCACACAGGCCGCCGCCGCGCCCGCGCCTGCGCCTGCAAATTCATGCCGGCAGCGCGCTGCCGCCGGCGCCCGTCCCCGCAGGCTCCGCCATTAAACCTGACGGTATTCCCTCTCAACAAACGCGCGGCCCGGGCACATAAGGGGCTCCGGCGCACACCCGCGGCACACACCTGCGCCGCGACCAGCACGCGCACAGCCGACCGACAAGCCGGGCGGGGCGCCCGTCACGGCCCTGACCTGCCGCCGCCGCCGCCCGCCCCCTCGCACGTGGGCAGCGGCAGGCCGCAGAGCGCGGCGCCAAGGGGATCCAGTATCTCAAGCACGTCCTCAAAGCTCGGCCTATCTGCGGGGTCGCGCGCCATGCAAGCGGCCGCGAGCAGCGCAATGCCCTCTGGCACGTCCGGGCCAAACTGCAGCGCGCGGCCCTCGATGCAGACCGCCTGCACGATGGCCGCGTGGCCCATGCCGGCCCAGGGGCGGTTGCCGCAGCACCTGCGGCGCAGGAG
>NW_014011261.1:0-9473 GCF_000611645.1 Monoraphidium neglectum
GGGGCGGAGGGCCGGCTGTTTGGAGAAGGGGTGGTGGTGGCCGCTGTCGCGGGGGCTCATTCGCAGGGTGGCTGCGAGGGAGCGGTGTGGAAGGTCAAGCAAGAGCCCCGGCCGCTTCAAGGGGGCGGCTCGTTGCAGTCTGGCCCCTGAGCCAAAAGGGGACCCGCAGGCTTGCCGCAGCCTGGGGCTACTTTGCAAGGCACGTGTGCCCTCTAGCGCCCCCGCCGCTGCAGCCCGCAGCCGCCAACCCCCAGTAGGCTCGCACAGGCGCGACCTCGCGGCACGCGCACACCCGAGTGCGCATGTAGTCCTGGCTGCGGATCTGGTAGGCCCTCGCGTCGCACTCGTCCCAGCAGCCGCTGCACTCGGCGGGCGCCTCCGAGGGCTGCCGCCGCTGCGGGGATACAGGCAAGCATAACGAAGGGGGAACCAATGCGCGTGGGCTTTCGGAGGCTTGCGATACGACCCCGAATGCTCATGATTGCAAACGCCGTGGGTGGTTTTCCATCCTTTTTCATGCGTGCCTTGGGCTGCCGCCAACATGCCAGCACAAGGCAGCACTCACCTCTGACGCCCCCCGCCCTATTACCACCAAAACTAAAGCTCAACAGGCCCCCACCTTTCCACTCCAAAGCCATGCGCTCTCCCCCCCCCTTGGCGCGGCCCTCGCGTCCAGACCCCAGGCGCGGCCCGCCCCTTCGGCCCCGCCCCTTACCCGCAGCGAAACGCCCGCCGCCGGCCGCGCCCCGCGTGCGACCGCCCCCTTAGGGGTCTTCACAGCCGGCTCGTCCCCAGTCAAAGACATGTCGTGCCGCATGATCGCCAGGCAGCTGACCAGGCGCCCGGCGATCCCGGGGCCCTCAGAGATCGTCGATGACCCCTCGTCTTCCTCCTCACCGCCGCTGCTGAAGCTCCCGCTGCTGCCGCTGACGCCGCCGCCGCCAGCACCGCCGCGGGCGCCCACAGCATGCTCGCCGTCGCGGCGGCGCTCGCAGGCGGTTTCTCGCCTCGTAGGGCTCTCCACGGTTGAGCTGCCAAGGGGGGAGGCTGGGATCGAGTTGAGGGGCGAGTGGCCTGCGCACAAACCGTGGCAGGGGTGGGCGGGTTGGGCCGGAGGGTGGGTGAGCGTCATGCGTGTGCAGGTGGCGAGAGACGTGTCAGGGGCTGGCTAGTTGGACAGCCGGTGATCCAGGTGCTTGCAAAACCACACTCCTGCCGCGTCCGCGGCTGAGATGCGGCATACATGCAACACCAATGCGGCCGGTGTTGCGCCACCGGCTTCAATGCCGGCGGTGTTTGCACAGCCGCAGGCGCACTCGACGCCGCAACCGCGCCGGCCCTGATTTGACTGCGCGGGGCCTCACCCTCCTCTCCCACGCTGAACGCGTCCTGGACATCGTGCCAGTCCTCATCTGGGGGTGTCGAAAGGCGTCGCACCGAAGGCGGGGCACACAGATTTGCACACGCTGACGTGCGCCAGGCCGGGACGCTGGCCCAAGGGGAGGGGGCTGGTTTGCTTCGCAGCTGCGGGCCCCGCGTGGCCTCTCACGGCAGGATGCGGCGCTGTGGCGCGGCCTTAGACGGGCCGCGCGGCGCGCGAGGCTCCGAGATGCTGCACGAGGGGGGCTATGACGGCGCTGTGAGTGATGGGCATCATGCGATGCCCGCCCCGAGGCTCGCAGGGCGCCACGGCTGTGGCCCCGTTCGATCGTGCGCGCACCCGACAAGATTGACGGCGGGTGCGCGTCGCTGCGTGCCGCCGTGGACAGAACCTTGACTGGCGGCAACGGGGCTGTGGTTGCGCTTGTCGACTTGGGCCGATGGCGCCGCCGATGCACACGCCGCTCGCGTTTCGGCTTGCGTTCGCGCGGTTTGCGCTCGCCCGGCGGAGCCCCGCAGCACAACCACCACCGTATGCCTCCCTGCTGCTTGACCTCCGTCTTTGGCTCCTCCATGCGGTCCCTGAGCGAGAATACCGTCGGGGTTGGCCTAGGGAGCAGTAACTGCCCCCTGCTTGCTTCACTGCTGTAAAGCCTAAAACATATACACGTTGCTGTCGATCAGCGCCGTGGCTGTGGCTCCTCGCCTTGGGCTATGACAGGCTTGCCTGCACACGCCATCGACGTTCTTTGGAATCAGGCCTCTTGGTATACACTGACTGCTTGCTGAGCTTTACTGGTGTTGATTGCTTGCCCTAGGTCCGTTCAGCCAGGGCCACCGTCACACACACTGCACACAAAGTCACTAGGCCGCACTCACTCGTGCTCCGCATCACATTGGCTACCCTCCATCTCAAAACCAGACAATTCATCGGCTGAAAAACTGATATTGTTTCAGTCTAGAGCACAGACCCGGATCACACCAGGTCTAGAAGCAGGCATCGCAGCCTGGAAGCAGCCATGCGACCACGCAGCCCGCAAGTACACCTAACGTTCGCTCTGTTACTAGCTGTGGGTGCTACCAGTGTACAAGCCTCGCTCTCGGACCTGGCCTGGGTGCGCTGGGACACGGGGACACCACGCCGGGGGCACGCGCAGTCGCGCGCGTGCTCCGTTCGACGCGAGCACTGCTTGCGCTGTGCGATAGCGGCGCGTCACACGTGGGACAGCATACCTGGACGCAGAGGCCGCATCAATATGCTGAGACTGCAAAGGGCAGGCACCTGCACACTGATCATCGCACCTGCAAACAAGCGGGACTCGGCGGACCTCTTCCCCGCCGCCGCCCCCGCGGCCGCCTTTGCCGCGACGCGACCCCCGCCGCAGGTCACGTGCGGCAGCACGCTCAAGCTCGCGCACGACAGCAGCAAGTTCCGGCTGCACTCCCACCAGGTCTCCTACAGCCGCGGCAGCCAGCAGCAGTCCGTGACGGCCTTCCCAGAGTCCGACGACGCAAACAGCTACTGGATAGTCCACGGCCCCAGCGTGAGGCGCCCTTTTAAAACACGCGCCGGTCGCGCTGCGGGGACCAAAATTCGCTGGCGCAATGCAATGCAAGCGCCGGGCGCAGCAAAAGAAGAGAGGGGTCTGGAGTGCAGCAAGTGCCGCCCCGGCTGCTGCTGCGTAGCCGCGCCGCGCTGCACCAAGGAGGGCTCATGCTGGCCCTGCCGCCGCGCGCCTGAGCCTGGCCCGCCCCCCGTCCCCCCGCAGGACGCGCCCTGCAAGCCGGGCTTTCCTTTGAAGAAGAAGCAGCGATTGCGGCTGCAGCACTCCGCGACGCGCAAGTGGCTGCACAGCCACCTGTTCCAGTCGCCGCTTTCGGGGAACCAGGAGGTGCGCGCCGCCGGCTCGCAGGCGCGGGCGCGGGTGCGGCGTCGCGGCGATTCCTGAGGCCTCGGGCGGCCTACACGTATATAAAGGAAGACGGCATCTCGCACGCAAGCGCATGCTGCATGCTGCGCCACGCTGGATGCGCTTGGCCTTTCATCTGTGACGTCATTCCAGGCGCGCTCCCCTCAGCTGCACCCTCGCACGCGCCCTGGCCGCCATCCTGTTGCCACGGCGGCAGGTTTCTGCGTTCGGCGGCGACGCGCAGTCTGACGGCGGGGATGTGTGGACTGTGGACTGGGAGGGCAAGGCCAAGTTTTGGAAGCAGGACGGAAAGGTTGGGGGGGGAGTTCGGGGCGAGTTGGGTGGCGGGGGAGCGAGTGCGACTGGTGGCGGGGGAGCGAGTGCGAGTGCAGCTTCACGCTGCGCGCGCCGCGGCCTCCCATGCCATTGGCAACGCCGCGCTGCGCCTCCGTGGTTCGGTCGTTGCTGTGGGACCTCGGCGAGGCGCGCACACGAGCACGCCCCCCTCGCGCCGCCCGCTGCTGCCGGCGAAGACGGCCGCACGCGCTCTCCGGCCCCAGACCCTCCCCCCTGATAAACCCCCCCTCCCGGCCTCGCCCCCGCTCTCGCCCGCTGCATTTCGAACCCACCGCCCCAGGTTACGCTGCAGCACGTGGACACCGGCGGCTACCTCCACTCCCTGCGGCAGGCAGCGTTTGGCCACCCCATAGCGGGCCAGCACGAGGTCTGCGCGGTCAAGAGCAGGAACCGGGACTCCGAGTGGTTTGCCGCGGAAGGGGTCTACCTGCCGCGCGCGGATAGGAAGGCAAAGGCGGCAGAGGGGGGTGGTGCGGCGGCGGCGGCGGGGGAGGAGGAGCGGGAGGAGCTGTAGGGCGCGGCTGGGCGGCGGCGGCGCGGCGTGCTGTGCCTGCGACAGGGCTGGTGCTCCTGTAGAGAGGGATCAATGCATTTTTCTTTGTTTGATGTCTGCCTCTTGCGCGTCTGTAAATCTTGTGTTCCTCTTATTGCCTGCACCAGCGTGCGAGCAACGGCACCCGCGGGGCGACGCCGGTGGTCGGCCGCAGGCGTGAGTTCAGCAGGGGCCACCTAGACACCAGGGGGTCAGCTCCCGGGCAAGCTCACTTATGCAGGGCGGTCCCGCTGACGGGGCACATCACCAGCGGCAGCAGCAGACATGGGACCACATGACGGCGGTTGCCCAAGCGGGGCCGCCTGCAAATGCCGCTGGGCGCGCTGGGCGCCCCGCTCTCTGCCCGACGCAGCCACTCATATTCGGCGCGAAGCGCTCCCCTTGCTTGCAGGCACCTGCTTGCTGCTTTGCAGTTCAGGTGTTGGGAGGCCACACACAATACTGCTGGTTTTGTGCAGGTACAGGATGGCTGTTGCTACAAAGGGTCGCTGATCTCGGCGACCAGGGCTTCACGGTGCGAATCACCGGGGTGCCCCTGGTCCCTGAGGGCGGGTGACGTGGCTGCCGGCCGCATAGCCAGCTCAAGTAGGCACGCCCCTCACTTGACACAACGCTCGTTTTTCGCCTCCTAATACCTTAATCCGCGCAGTTCCTGTAATCCAGCGAGCGACGACGTACTGTACCCCTTTTGCTTTGCCTGCGGGCAGAACGTCGTCGCGGTGCGATTTCCTGGATTGCTGACGAGTGCAGCTCATTGCAAAACAAGTGGTCGAAAACAGTGAACAGCTGTGTGGTTGGCTTGTGCCGCGAAACTGCCGGCGCCAGCGCCGCTCAGATGCCCCGACCAGCTCGAGCTGCGAGTAGTTCAGGGCGGCACCGTGCAGTGCGGTGGGATCACCTGCGCGGCATGGCGGCCCCAACGCAGCTGCTCGTGGCTGTTTGGACGATGGCCGTAATCCTCTTGGATGGTGCTGCTGCGGGCACCTACGAAGTGTATGTTGGAGGCAAGCAGTCCGAGCTCGAGCGTGCGCCGCACGGCGTGAATGTGCCTGGCAGAGTAATATGCAGCCGTTTCGCCCACTCGCCGCCCCACATCCCATGCAAGTACAGGGCCGACCCGATCCCGCGCACGCCAGCCCCACCGACTCAGCACTCTTGGACCCTAAGCCGCCCGACCAACTGCCCCGCCTTGCGCCCTCACCCCTGCGCGCCTGCAGTTGACGATGTGACCAACCCCGGAAGCTTCCGCGGGGCCTTGGCCCAGGCGTCCTCTGACACCGGCGCCAGCACGATCACATTCAGCCAGTACCTCATAAACCCCTTCGTCACCCTCACGAATGGCGACCTGACTGTCACACTGCAGCCGGGCGCATCGCTGACAATCGATGGCACCCTGCCCGACGGCTCGCAGTTCGGCATTTTTTCGGACGCCGCCACGCACGCCACGATCACCTTGGCCTCGGCCAACGCGTTCAACTTCCAAAACCTCATCCTCAACGGCGTGAGCCTCAACGTCTCAGCGTCGGGGGCATCGCTCGCGGTGGGAAGCTGCCGGCTCACAGGAGAGAATAAGGACGCCGGGCCGCCTGCCATCAGCATGCAGCAGGGGACGTCGCTGCTGGTCGATGCTTCGACATTTGACACCCTCAACTGCTCTTTGGGGTCGGGCGCAGGTATTTATGGTGAGAGGCCACGCCCGGTGGGGCACACCGGCGGCAGCTGCAGCAAGAACCGGTGCAAGGGCAAAATGGCGCTTGCGATTCTGATTAACCCTGGCTTTACCACAATGAAGCGGGCAGTTTGCAGCTGCAGACCAGCTGACACGAGGGCACATGCAGCATGCTGTGAATTATAAGAAAGGGGCGCATAATCGGGCTGTGTGCGCCTGCTACCGGTTTTTGCATAGTTCTCAGCAGCTGCGGTAAACATCCCTGTGCACCTCACACCCATGCAATCGCCCATGCACAGGCGTGAGTGCTGACATCACTGTCAGGTGCGGTTGTTGGATGATGCACAGCGGGGCTGCAGCCGTGGTGCGAGGCGAGAGTGCTGTGCCCTTGATGTCCTTGCATGGCATGCTTGTGCCCTGAAACTGCATTTCTTGGCCGTCCTCTGCTTCACTCCACTTATGGATGAACACACACACACACACACACACACATCCAATCCCGCGGGTGCAGCGCCTCCACTTTCCAGTACAACACGTTATCCGGATCAGCTGGCAAAGGGGCAGCCATCATGGTGGAGGACCTCCTCCAGACGTCCAGCTCAGCAGCCAGGCTCAAGATCTTTGGTGAGTCACCAATGCCCGCGCAGTTGCCTGGCGTGCGGCCTCGCTAGAAGCGCCCTCGCCGCTGCCTGACCTGGGTCATGGGCTGCACTGGATTTGTGAGGTCGTACAAGGGCTTGCATACATGTGCACGCTCATTGTGCATGCATGAATGTGTGAAGCGCGCACGCATACACCCTGACACACGCACGCACGTGCGCACACACACCTACACACACACACACACACACACGCACGCACACACACACACACACACACACACAAAACCAATCAACCCCTCTCATTTGCAGACAGCCAGTTCACCACCAACGCCGCGATCCAAGGCGGTGCCATCTACACTGACAACGCCGCGGAACTCAAGATCTCCACCACCATTTTCCAGGACAACTCGGCCACCCTCGCCGTCGGCGCCGTCAGGGCCGCGTGCCGCGGCTCGCCGACGCGCGACTCTGGCGCGGTCCAGATCACTGGGACGTCCTTCTTTGCAAACTATGCCCCAACAGGCGGCGCCCTGGAGATCGCCGGCTGCGTGGACCCGCTGATTTCAGACTGCTCGTTCTTCGACAACCGCGCCGACTCTGGCGCTGCGGGCGCGCTGCTGGCCACGTCCTTCACCAACCTGACTGTTGGCCGCAGCACCTTTTACGCAAACATTGCCACCACGGGTGGCGCCATCGCCATCCAGGCGCCGCAGCTGGGGTCGCCTCTTAACAACGTGCTGCAGCTGCGCGAAAGCACGCTCAACTCCAACCAGGCGGGCGGCGCCGGTGGTGCGGTGTACGTCAATTCTGGCAGCGGCGGTGGCTCCAGCCTTTCATCGCTCAGCGTGGCTTTCGTCACCTTTGCTGACAACACTGCAGCCTCTGGAGCGTCCGCAATCCAGGCCGACGGCTCCGCGCAGGTCAGCAGCAGCATCTTTGTCTGCCCCGGCGCGCCCGGCCAGCCGTGCGTCGCGGCGGGACCGTCGGGCAGCGCGCAGCTGAGTCGCTGCATCCTGCCTGGCGGGTTTGGGGTACCAGGGGATGGCAATATCGACGAGAGCGACCCCATGCTCGGGGCTCTGATAGACAACGGCGGCGCCACGCTCAGCATGCTGCCGCAGCCGGGCAGCCCCGCCATCGACGCCGGCAGCGCGTTGGCGCTCAACGGGGACGCCGTGGACCAGCGCGGCTCGCCGCGCACCGTCTGTGCAGCGCCGGACATCGGAGCTGTCGAAAGTGCGCTAATGGCCGCCTGATGCAGGGCCCGGGCGTTGCGTTGCCAATGTGCGTGCTGTGCCAGGGGAGGGAATCCAGCGGCTGCTTGGGAGCATGGGACGTGCAAGCGTTTCAATGTTGGCCGCCCCTTCTGCGGGCGTCAGCCCCTGTGCACCTGCAACTCGCCCCTGTGCCTCGCCCAGATACCCGACCCCTTCCCTCCCACTCACCGCGCAGCCGGCAAGCTTCCCCCCACCGCCACCACCGCCGCGGCCGCGCCGATTTTCTTTGAGGCGCCCTCAAAGCGCGAGCCATTCAGCGAGACCCTTGTCGTTGCGGACCTTTTCACAAGCCCGACCAAGGATGGGGCGGTGAAGCTGGCGGTCGCCGCCCCCGCGCCCGCCGGCCTCACCCTCAACTCGACCAGCGGGGCCTTTACAGTCACCCCAGCCAACGGGTTCCTCGGGAACTTCACCTTCTATGTAAACGGCGTGAGGGACTGCGCAGGGGAGGCGCTGACATCCGCTGGAAACGTGACCATTATCGTCCAATGTGAGTCATATTTGCAAGGGCGTCAGTTGGAATTATTTCAGTTGTGTGCATAAATGTTCCAAGTGGTTGGCAGCCGGGCGTGGCAGGGGGGAGGCAGCCCATAAACTAGTCAGCGCCCACTGTGGCAGCATCATCCGGTCTCACCCCGTCCTGCTTGCCTGCCTCTGCCGCGCGCTCCTCCCCCTGCGCAGTCTCTAACAAGGCGCCGGCTGCGGGCGCTCTCGCGTACAGCACCAGGCAGGGCGAACTCCTGGCGGTCTCTGCTGGCGACGGCCTCTTCTCCAACGCCTCCGATCCTGATGGCGACACACTGTCCTTGGTCAGCAACACCCAGCCTGCGCACGGGAGCCTGCAGGTTTGGCAGAACGGCTCATTTGAGTACACGCCTAATCAGACGTATACTGGCTCGGATGGGTTCACCTACACCCTCACCGATGGCAGTGCGTCCACAACCGGGACCGTCTCAATCACCATAGGTGCGTTCCAGGCATGAGAGATGTTGGGGTGGGGTTGATTGGGCAGGTGTGACAGATGGGGGGAGGTGCCGGGTGTGCCCGTTGGGCACGATGGTTTAAAAAATGCACGGTACAAAGCACCCAGAGTTTTCACTCTGCACTCGCTGGTTATGGGCATTGCAGAGGATTGGCGCTGCGCTCCCATGCCAGAGCACCCTAGGGCACAGCGGCTCGGATGCCAGACTGTACCCCAACACATTATTCGACCCCGCTCTTGGCCCTTCTCACCGCCCCAACAGTCTCCAATCGGCCGCCAGTCGTAAGCGCCCCCAAATACAGCGTCAGGCAGGGCAAGGCTCTGACAGTGCTGGCCGCCGCAGGGCTCCTCACCAACGCCTCGGACCCTGAAAACGACACGCTTTCCGTGAGCGGCAACACCCAGCCTGCACACGGGTCACTGGACCTCCAGGAGGACGGCTCCTTTGAGTATACACCCAATGAGACCTACAGCGGCCAGGACATCTTCAACTACACAGTGACAGACGGCATCGCGTTCACGACCGCGGCTGTCATCATCACCATCAGTGAGTTTTCAGGCAGATTTGATCGGCAGCGTTGGCGCTCAACAGCTAGGTGCTGGAAATCCAAACATGCTGCGTCCTTGTCTTTCTGCTTCGTGTCGGATCAATCGGATGGCGTTGGTCTGCTGGCTGAAGTGCTCAGAGCCCTGTCGCAGAGCAGCCAGTCCCACTGACCTTCACAACAAGGCCCACCTGCACC
>NW_014011260.1:0-6627 GCF_000611645.1 Monoraphidium neglectum
AGCATGGGTGCCGCCTGAAGGGGTGAGAGAGGAGGAGAGGAGAGCGGCAGTAGGGGTTGAATCGAGTCCAGAGAGTCAGTGGGCTTGTGTGCGGGCGCGGGGCCTGCATGAAGGCTTGAGATGGGGTTGTTTGGGATGGTGTTGGCCCGGCGCGCGGCGCTTCGAGGCCGCGCGAACCAGAAGCCTCCCTGCCCTGCATGGCCGACCTCGGGGTGGTTGCGCGCGCACCCCCACCCCCAAACCCCACTCGACCCCTCAGCCACCCCTTCCACGGCCGCGACAAGCGACGGCCCTTCCCCTGCCCACCAATTTCATCCCCCCTCCCCGCAGCGGCTCCAAGGGGTGGTGTCGAACTACAGCACGCTGCTGGTCAACAGCCGCAACCTCGACTTCTTCACATCCTTCTACCGGTGAGGGCGGCAGGGGGCGCGTGGGGAGCGGGAGGCAAAACGTCCCTACAGCACCCGTGGACGAAGCCTGCAGCGACTGCATGGCCTGTCACTCTAGCGCTGTCCGGACTTCGGCACGGATGCGCCTCACACACCGCCTTGTTGCTCCGCTCGCCTGCTTTTCGCGCCGTGCCGTTTGTCAAATCCCTGTCCCTCTTGGGACGTGCAATCTTGTACACAGTGTGAACCCGTCTCATTCACTCTGCCTTGGCGTAGTTTTGAACCACACTGAGCCGCAAATTGGATGCAAAGCCCCATCCTCAACCACCCCCCCACCTGCCCCCCCTACCCTCCCCCTGGCAGTTTCATCATCCAGCTGCTGCCAGCCGCGGTGGTGGCGCCCCTGTTCTTCCAGGGCAAGATCGATTTCGGCGTCATCAACCAGTCCCAGTCGGCGTTCAACCACATCCTGTCGGACGTGTCGCTCGTTGTCTACCAGTTCGAGTCCCTCGCGGGCTTCAGCGCCGTCATAGACCGCCTGGGGGAGTTTTCGGAGGTGTCAGATGTGAAGCTCCGCCACGTGTTCACGATCGAGGGGGAGAGCGGCGCGGCCGCCGCCAAGGTCGGCGAGGGGGCAGCGGTGGCGGCGGCGGCGGCAGCGGCGGCGGCGCCCGCCGGGCGGCGGACGGCGGCGTCGACGGAGGCGGCGGCGGAGGCGGGGCCGGGGGGCATCACCATCATGCACATGGGGCCGGTGGCGGGCGGGGGCGGCAAAGGGGAGCTGCTGCTGGAGCTTCGGGGGCTGTGCATCAGCACGCCTGATGGGTCGTCGAAGCTGGCGCAAGACCTGAACCTCGAGGTGTGGAGGGTTTGATTGGGGCGTGAGGGTATGGGGGTGTGTGACGGGTCAGGTGTTCGTGCGGGGGCGCGTGTGTGTGTGTGTGTGTGTGTGTGTGTGTGTCGCCGTGGTGTTCATGTGGGCGTGCGGGGGCTGTGATTGTGCAGTGGTTGCGGCAGTGGTGGTTTGGTAGTGAGTGTGGTCCCTGCAAGCAGGAAGGAGTGTTCCGAACCTCTGAGTGCCCTCTCCCAGGCGCTTCGACGCCAGCCGCAGCCCCCAACAACACATCACTTACGGGCTCCCGCCCATCCCCCGCCGCAGGTGCGGGCCGGCGAGTCGCTCCTCATCGTGGGCCCCTCTGGCGCGGGCAAGACCTCTGTGCTGCGCGCCCTCGCAGGGCTGTGGCAGGTGCGCTTCTGGGCACCCGGGGGCACCGATTCAGAGGATCCGCGGGTCACGGTTTAGGGTGCGAGGGTGCAAGGGTCAGGGTTTAGGGTCAGGGTCAGAGTCAGGGTTTAGGGTGTGGGGGTGAGAGGGTCAGAGGCCGCAAAGCGTGCAGACAGTTCTCTGGTTCCGCTTGTTGGCTTGCGATTTGCAGCTATTCTGCGCTGACGTCCCCCCCCCCTGAATGCGAATGGGTGGACTGGCCTGTTTTACCTGCATACAAGCGCTCTGGTGCATGCCACACCACCAATCGCCTCGGATTCTGCAGATTTTGCTGTCCCAAAGCAAGTTCTGAAACTTCTCCCAAATGCACCTGACTGCAGGCCGGCGGCGGCTCTGTCCTGAGCTACGGACTGCCCGGACTGGGTGACCCCGGCTGCCAGCCCGGCAGCGTGCTGTTCCTGCCCCAGAAGCCCTACATGGTGCTGGGCTCCCTGCGGGACCAGCTGCTGTACCCTACGTGGAGCGAGCGCGGCAGCAGCAGCAATGGCAACGGCAACGGCGCACCCAAGCACACGGTGAGCCGAAAGTGAATTGGCGACCGATTTGCGCGGCAACGGCGGCGTGCGATCTGTGCCGCACTAACGGTGTGCACGGGACACGCGGCCGCGAACGCACCCATTGCCGAGCGCCCATTCAATCGCTGCCCGCACTCTAAAACGACAGCTCTCAATTGCAACGCAATGTGACTGCTCATGACCATGTTGACTGCCCCCACCACGCGCTGCTACTGCGGCTGCCGCCAGGTGCCGCCCCCCGGAGAGGCTCAGATGGAGGAGGTGCTGCGGCGGGTGCAGCTTGGCTCGCTGCTGGACAGGTGCAGGGCGGCGGTGGCGGCGGCCGGCAGCAGCAGCAGCAACACCAGCGGCGGCGGCAGCGGCATCAGCAGCGGCAGCAGCAGCAGCGACGGAGGCGAGGGCAACGCCGCCGGCGGCGGCACGGGCATCAACGTCGGCGCCGGTCGCGGCAGTCCGCTGGACTGTGTCGCGGACTGGTCCCAGCTGCTGTCCCTGGGTGAGCAGCAGCGGCTGGCGTTCGCGCGGCTGCTGCTGACTGCGCCGCGGCTGGCGCTGCTGGACGAGGCCACGTCAGCCCTGGACACAGCCAACGAGGCCCTGCTGTACCAGGTGTGGGGGCTCTGCTGCAACCATCAAGCTGGGGCAGATATGCAGATACAATTTGGGTTAATACTATTTTAGGCCGGGGGTGACTGGGGTCAGGGTGAAGGCGACCAAGAAGAGCGGAGGGGTGTAGGGCGGCATAGGGTGAGATGGGAAGCGTGGGTTTTGGGGTGACGACTATCCTGGACTGTGGTGGGCGCCACAGGCAGGCTGAGGGACGCCGCCGTGCGTGATCGACCAGCCCATGCGGCCGATGCTCCCCTGCGTCGAGGCCACGATGCACGACAACCCTGGGCCGTGCGCTTGCTTGACACACTATCACTCTCATCCAGCCGTCGCGTCAGGCCTCTCTCCCACCACCCCTGGCGCCCGTCCCACCTGCAACCGCGCACATCCCCTCCCCCACCCCCAGGCGGTCCTGGCCAGCGGCACAACCCTCATCAGCGTGGGCCACCGCCCCACGTTGGTGCGCTACCACCGCCGCGTGCTGCAGCTCGGGCCCCCACAAGGGCCCACAATCGGCGCCACCTGGAGCATCAGCAGCGCGGAGGAGTTTGCAGGTGCAGCGGCGGCGGCGGCGGTTGGGGCGTGAGGGCAGCACAAGGGCTGCAGGTGTCGTATGTTTCCTGCCCTGTCTGTTGCCTCGGATGCAGGGGTGGAATCCAGCGATCGCGGCGTTCCTGCCAAGTTTAAAATGGTTGTTTTGGGGCTTGCATGCCCAGGCGTGTCGGCGTTTGCTTCGTCATCGTGTTGCATACAAGTGCCACTGCAGGACAACCACATTTTGTAAAGTGGACTTGTAGGGAGGTGGCAAAAGCACCCTGACTATTGAACCATGGTGACCAGTTGTAACACTAGTGACACAGCTTGAGCTAAGCTCGGTTGCGGTCTCGCGAGTGACCAGCAGGCGGCTACGTGCCAAGGGGCGCAAGTGCGGCCTGCAGGGCCATGCATGGCATGCAGCAGGCGCGATCTTCCAGCGCCGAGAAGCAACATGTGATATGTGATGCCAAGCCAATGGATTCTGCAGGACAGCAGCAGCAGTGCAGTCACCCGCCAGCAAGTCACGGCCACCCGCGAGGCTCCCATTCAGAGGCCTCCTCTGTGCCGCGGTCGCCGCCCTTGCCGCCCCTCGATCGGCCGCTGGAGCCGCCCCCGCGCAGCCCCAGGCCTCGCGCCGCACCCCGCGCGGGCCGCCTCAGGCCGCGGCCAGGGCCCGGTCGCCCCTGGGCCCCGCCCTCTGCCGCTGTCCGAGTGGCTCCGTCCAATCCAGGGCCGCCCGGCTGCCCCTGCCACGGCGGGTGAGGCTGGGAGGCGGCGGCGGCAGCTGCCGCCGTCTCCGCCGCCGCCGCCGCCCACTCTGCCTGCCCCTCCGCCATTTCTGGGCCGTCCCGCCCGCCGCCGCCGCCGCTGCCGCCGCCGCCGCTGCCGCCGCCGCCGATGCCGCCGCCGCCGCCGCCACCTCCATGTTCAGCATCCTGTGGCAGCGAGTCCCACCATTCCTGCGCCCGCCGCCGCCCGTGCTCCACGTTGAGCTGCTGCAGCCGCGCCCGCGCCGCGGCCAGGAACCCGTCCCACCGCGCCTCCCGTCCCGGCGCGACCGCGCCCCAGCCGTCCGCGCCGTGCAGCGCCATTGCGAGCGGCACGCGCCTGAACGCGCCGGCGGCGAGCAGCGCGCCGGCGGCGGAAGCGAAGGTGTCGAGCCAGGGGCGCGCGGGGCGGCGGCCGAGGCGGTGCATCGCCCAGCTGAGGTGGCCGAGCTGCAGGTCGGTGCATGAGGGCAGCAGCGGCTGCGAGAAGCGCTCCAGATCCGCCAGCCACTCGTCGGAGGGGAGCCCGGCCTCGAGGCACGCGACTGGGGTGTAAGGGGGTTGGAAGGGGCGCATTTGGTTTCGATGTCGTTGGGTGTCTGCGGGCCCAGGGGGGCCGGGAGCGCTCTGCGTCCGGGCTGGGCCCGGACGGCGGCGCGCCGGGTGCCAGGGGCGCATCGGGCCGGCGCAATCGCACATGCTCTGTTGCCCGCTTCTTTCCGGCTGCGGCGCGATGGCTGTGCCGACCGGCCCTGAACGCAGCGCTTCCAGCAACACCTCGCAGCAGCCGCTTCGCAGCGTCGCGACCGATCGGAAGCTCCCATTGCCGTGACTCATGCTCGTACCGCCAAGCACTGGAGGCTCACGCAAGCAAAGGACCCAGATGCTCTAGCCCCGTAATCCCGCCCCCACCTGAGTAAGCCATGACGCCAATGTCCTGCGCGTTGGCCGCTTTGAACGCCCGCCGCGCGCACTCCAGCGCGCGCGACCAGTAGCGCACCGGCGGCGCCCAGCCCATGCGCGCGAGGGACCACAGCAGGTTCGACAGCTCTTGCGGCGGGAAGCTGGGCAGGCGGTCGTAGGTGGCGGTGACAAAGGCCTCCAGCCAGACGCGGCTGGGGCGGTAGTCCAGGCGAGCCAATGAGTAGAGCCATATGGAGAGGTCCTGGGTAGCGGTTGGTGATGGGTGGGTGTTTGGTTGGAGGGGAGGGAGTCGCGAGGGAGTGGTGAGAGGTGTGGCGGGTCAGGGAGGGTCGAGTGGGGGTGGTCGGTGGGTGCGTGGAGTAGGGAGCGGGGAGGTGCGGTGGAGTAGGGTGGGGCGGCGGGCCGCGACGAAAGGGAAGAGAAGGCGAGGGGAGTAAGCGGGGAGATGAAGCCACAGAAGGGGATGAGTGCAGCAGCAGCGCTCCGAATGACCCCGCAACGCAACGCAGCGTCAGCCGGCGAGGCAGCAGCGGCAGCAGCAGCTGAGGGGCCGTCGGCGTTGAGTGAAGGGAGACGCGTGCCCCCGCGGCGCACCTGCGTCGTGGCGGCCCGCATGGCGCCGAGCGAAACGACGAAGAACCCCATCAGCCAGGCCTTGTGGGGCGCAGCCTCGAGGCCGGCCAGCGCCCAGACCGTCATCGTCAGCTCCTGCGGCGAGTGCGCCGCCATGCCGTCGCAGCCGGCGTCCAGGAATGCGTCCAGCCACGCGCGCGGCGGCGGCCGCCGCAGCCGCGCTGCCGCGTGGATGAGCATCGCGAGCTCCGCCGGCGGCGCCGCCGGCAGCAGCGGCGCGCTCGCCGCCCACAGCGCCGCCCACCACGCATCTCCTGGGTCTGCCCCCAGCCGCGCGAGGGCCCACGCCTGGTTGGCCATGCCCTGACACGTCGCCTCGGGCATGCGCGCCGCCGCCGCGGCCGAGAAGTCGGCCAGCCACCGCTCCGGCGGGCGGACGCCGAGCGTGGCCAGCGCCCAGATCGAGTTCGACAGGTGCTGCGCGGAGAGCGCCGGCAGGCGGGCCCCCAGCTCGGCGGCGCAGGGCCCTAGGGCGGGGTGGCCGCGCACGGACAGCTTCGCAAGGAGGTATACCACGTTGGTGATGCAGCGGTCGTCGAGGGCCGGCAGCAGCGCCGCCGCGCGCGCCGCGACGTCGCGCGCGATGGCGGCGGCGCTGACGCCCTCGGCTGCGTCGCTCCCTCCGTCCCCCGCTTGCCGCTGCTGCTGCTGCTGCTGCTGCTGCTGCTGCTGCTCTGTGAAGTCTCCCTCGTCCCCGCCGCCTCCCTCCCGCTGCTCCCGCCGCGCCCGCTGCCTCGGCCCCTGCCGCGGCGGGCCCGGCCGCGGCGGCGCGGCGCCGTCGAGGAGTACAAGCTGCCTGCACATGGCGCTGATGTGGAATGCGTTGGCGCCGCCCCCGTGGGAGTCCCAGAGGTCTCGCAGCTGCTGCAGTGATGAGGCCTTGAGGATCAGGGACGTGAGCAGGGGCGGGTCGATGGGGGCGGCGCCGCTGCTGCTATGGCGGCTCGCCCTGCTGCTCGGTGCAGCCG
>NW_014011260.1:6975-9819 GCF_000611645.1 Monoraphidium neglectum
GGGCGGCGCCGCTGCTGCTATGGCGGCTCGCCCTGCTGCTCGGTGCAGCCGTGTGTTGACGGCCTCCGCCACCGCCGCTGCTGCCGCCGCTGCTCGTGCTGGTGCTGCCAGGGTCTGAGGGAGCGCTCAAGTCGCCGGGGACAGCCAACAGCTCCCATGCGTAGGGGCCGCCGCTGCCCTCAACAGCGCTGACAGCCTGCAGCAGCAGCGGCCGCACTCTGCCAAACTGGCCGCCATCGTTCCTCACGGGCAGAGAGCGCCATATCGTCGCAGGCAGCTGGTAGGTATCGTAGCAAATGCGGTTGCATATTCTGCATCGACCAGGGCTGACCAACATGCCCACGCCAGCAGTCTGATTGATCAGCCTCTGGCGCAGAGGCATGGCGAGCTGCTGCTAGTCATTACGCATGATTAGATGTATACGTGCGGATGCATGCTGCATTGGCTCGTAATACGCCGTAGGTGCGGTGTTCCACTTCCAATGGACACATTTCGTAATCGTCCATGGAAATCAGGTATATGGATGACAGCTGTGAAGTGCAATTGGATTGTTACATATCGCCCATTGACCAGCACAGCGATTTACGGTGATCTCGCGTTCACAGCAGCCTCAAAATGAACGGCACCTTGCAGTGGCACGCCGTCCGCCACAGAGAATTCACGCCTTTCAAGCGTGCCAGTACCATGCAGACCCGCGCCGCGCGCTCGGTCGTGCGCGAGCTGCAGCAGCAGGTCGCCGGCGGGCAGCGGTCGGCGTTCGACGTGACGCGCGAATATCTGCAGCAGCTGCGCAGTGTGGAAGACGCCCTCGGCAGCTTCATCACCGTCGACGACGAGTACGCGCTGGCGCAGGTGCACAATGGGCTGCGGTGGGGCGACTTTGCCGCGACAGAGGTCAAATAAAAGCACCGGGCATTGACGGGGTTCGACGCATGCCGGGCTTGCCGGGAAGTCAACGCCCATGCCAATCCCCGTTTGGTGACGCTGCTGAGATCAAGGCCTGCCTGTCGTGTCCCCTGGGCCGCGCCGCTTGACCACCCCCCCGCCTGCCGCGCCCCTCGCAGGCCAGGGCGATCGACGAGCGCCGCGCCGCAGGCGAGGCCCTCGGCCCCTTGGCCGGCGTCCCGATCGCCGTGAAGGTGTGACTCAGCCACCACTCACGCCTCTCTGTCTTCCACGCTGCCGCCGCCCGCTCCTGCGCCCTGTTCTCGCTGCTCTCGCTCTCACGGCAGCCCGCTCTCGATGGCTTCCCGCCTCACCCCACAAGCACCCCCTAGAACACACGCCCTCTCCCTCCGCACCCTCAGCCGCCGCCATCGCCCGCAACCCCCACCGGCCTTCAAACCCCCGTCCGCAGGACAACCTCTGCACGCGCGGCCTGCGCACCACGGCGGCCTCCAAGGTGCTCGAGTCGTATGTGCCCCCCTTTGATGCGACCGCCGTCGCGCGGCTGCGTGCGGCGGGGGCAGTCCTAGTGGGCAAGGCCAACATGGACGAGTTTGGCATGGGCAGCTCCACTGAAAATTCAGCCTACAAGGTGGGCGACAGGGGGCTAACCCGCAGCGCTGCTCTGCAGTCGGCGGGAGGAGGGGGAGGGCGGGGTGGCGCGGCGCGAGCGGCCGCGACTGCCCGCAGGGTTCGTTGAGGGCGGCCCTGCGCATGCGGCACCCAGCCGCGGGCCGCGGCAGGGCAGCCCGCCTCAGCCCAAGCTCCTCCACCTCAGGCCATGGCCGCGGCTTCCTGCCCGTGCTGCTGCATTGAGGCCCCAACGCGTGCCCCCAGGCCCAAACCTACCCCGCCCTGCGCGCCCGCTGTTGTCCCCGCAGCTCTCCCGCAACCCGTGGGACCCGTCCCGCGTCCCCGGCGGATCCTCGGGCGGCTCTGCCTCCGCGGTCGCCGCCCGCCAGGCCGCCGCGGCGCTCGGCTCCGACACGGGCGGCAGCATCCGGCAGCCGGCCCACTTTTGCGGTGTCGTCGGGCTCAAGCCCAGCTACGGCCGCGTCAGCCGCTTCGGGCTGATCGCTTATGCATCCAGCCTGGACGTGGTGGGGCCGCTGGCAAACAGCGTGGAGGACGCAGCGCTGGTGCTGAACTCGATAGCGGGTGCGCTTTTGCGGGGGGGATACGTGTGTGAGGTGCGGCCCCTGGGTGTGCAAGCTGCGGCGCTGGCTGCGTCCGCTCAGCATGGGCGCAGCCGCCGCGTTGTGGTCGCGCGCCCGGGGTGTGCGGTCTGGGAGGTTGTGAGGGGCGGGGGTGCGATAGCAGTAGGTCCTCACGCGGCCGGCCGGACGATTGCTTGCGGGCTGCACGGCAAGGGTCAGCAGGGGCAGCACAGTTCGTCAAGCAAGCCAGGGGCCTGAGGTCAAGACATGCCCCTGCCGCAGCTCGGGCGCTGAGCCGCTGGGCCTTGCCTCAACGGACCAGTGCTGCTGCCGCCGGACTCCCCGCAACGGCTTGGTCTGGGTCGCCATCTGTTTGCGTCATCACTGCCACCCGCACCTGCAAACTTCGTGACATCAATCATCTGCAGCCCCGCCGTTGTGCTCCCGTTTCGTTAACACCACGCTTACACGGCGCCCTCAACCCAAAATGCACCCTCAGGCCACGACCCCCGCGACTCGTCCAGCGCCGCCGAGCCCGTCCCCGACTTTGCGGCCGGCTTGGTAGCCGCCGAGCAGCTGCCCGAGCGCCCGCTGGCCGGCAAGCGGATTGGGGTGATTCAGGAGACGACAGGCGCTGGCGTAGCGCCGGGCGTGGCGGCGGCGGTGGCGGCGGCGGTCAAGCACCTGGAGTCTCTGGGGGCAGAGGTGGAGGAGGTGCGCGGGAGAACAGGGTGAAGGGTGG
>NW_014011259.1:0-9458 GCF_000611645.1 Monoraphidium neglectum
CGCGGGGGCCGCCGCGTCGGTGGGAGGGCTGGGAGTGTCGGCAGGGCCCGGCGGGCTGCGCAGGGCGGGCACCGCGTCGGCCGGCGGTGCATGAGGTGCATCGATCTGGAGCGCATCGCTTCACACAGCGACAACGGCCGAAACTGGAGCACCCCAGAACAAGCGAAAGAAAAACATTCACAGCTCAGAATTCTCAGAGCGGCCAGCAAGGAAGCTGCCACCACCGCCGTGGCCCCCATTGCGTGACGTGAGCCCACCTCGCGCCACGCGTGTATGTTGACCGGCCGGATCGACGTCGCGCCGCAGCGGCGGCATGTGAACTTGATCTTGTGGCCTCGCCTCGGGGAGAACGTGTTGAATGACTCATAAACAACCTCCTGGTCCTCGTCAGCGTCCTCGTCAGCGCCGTCCCCGCCGCCCGCGCCGAGCCCGTCGCCCCCCGTCGGCCGCGGTACAATGCCCGTCGCGCGCGCGGCGGGCGGGCGCGTCGCGAGCGCGGTCGTCGTCGGCGGCAGGGGCGGGGCGTCCGAGGTTATGTGATCTGCGGGCGGCAGGACTTCGGCGTCGACGGCCTCGGCTTCGATGTAGCCGTCGCCGATTAGGCAAACGGGCTCGCCGCCGAAGGGCACTATGCCAGTCTCGCCGACGGGCAGCGCCACCAGCCCCACCGGCCCGAGCGGCGGCACGCTGACGAGGCCGCCGCCGGCGGGCGGCGTGGGGCGGACAGAAAGGCCGCCGGGGCGGCGCCAGGGGACGAGGCCGGGCGGGGGCTGGGCGGCGGCGCCCGCGGCGGCGGTTGCCGGGGCCGGTGAGGCTGGCGACGAGGGGTAGAGTACGTAGCTGTTGCCAAACAGGACGGGCCGCGCGGCGCCGGCTTCTTGCAGCCACAGGGTGTGCCAGTTGAGCATGACTGGCTGCGCGCCGTCCGCGCCGCCGGGGCTGGGCGCGGCACGCGCGGGCTGGCAGCGCGGCGCGCGCCGCAGCAGCGGCAGCGGCGCCATGGACGGGCTGAGGTGGCGCAGCACGCACGGGGCGCCGTGCTGCGGCATCGAATGTGGCCGCCGAAGCATCCTCTCCTGCTTCGGCCCGCGGGCTGGCTTCGTTGGCGTGGGGCTTGTGTTGACGAGGCTGGTGGGTGTCGCCTTAGTTCCGCTAGCAAATAAACATTGACTAATAACCAAGCGATACCCAAGCCAGGTCCAGCACGAAAGCGCGCAGATTGCTACAAAAAGATCAGGTCGGTGACCGTTCGCGTGGCGAACGGTACAGAAGATCGTAGAAGGGTGGATACGTCTAGCACACCAGGCGCATGTTGATGCGCTTAATGTGTTTCTAACAGCCCAAGCACTGTTTTGCTCAGAATCAGCAGGACTGAACAGATCGTCTTTCAGAACTGCATGGAGTGAATGCTCTGGCACGCTTGAGGCCGAATTTCATCTACTATTAAAATTCAAAGGCCTCCTGAGTGTCTTCAGCTCTTTAGCGTTGCTGCGGCCCGTTCCGCTGCACGCATCCAGCGGCACATAGCCGGAGCCCCACCGGCACCCGCGCCGGCCAGCGCGAGCGGCACAGCCTGCTGCCTGCCCGGCGGCCGCCCCACCCCGCCCCGACACCGCCGCTGGCCGCCATGTGGCTGCCCGTGCGGCGACTGCTCGAGCTGCTGATGGCGGGCGCCGGCTCGGAGGTGCCGGGCCATGTGGCGTTCATAATGGACGGCAACCGGCGCTATGCTGACGAGGCCGGCGTCGAGCTGCTGGAGGGCCACACCTCGGGCTACTCCAAGGTAACGCTGCTGCTGCGCGCGCGCGCACACACACACACACACACACACGCACACACACACACACACACGCGCGCGCGCGCGCTCGATGACGCTTGCTGTGGAGTAGGTTGATTGTGTGCATCTGGTCCGCCAGCAGGAGCGGGCGCAAGCGTGTGCTTCACAACGCCTATCGCCGCACCATGCATTCCTTGTGCGGTGTCCCTTGCACCACCACCCATCACATCAGACAAGCAATTGCATCAGCAGCGGCATGACTTGAATGCATGCTCGGTCTTGAGCCGTTATTGCCCCAACTTTGTGAAACACACAACCCAACCACACACCGGCCCTCGCTCCCCAATGCCAAGATGGTTGACGTCATCAAGTGGTGCTTCGAGCTGGGCATCTGCCACGTCAGCGTCTACGCGTTTTCGATCGACAACTTCCGCCGCGACACGGGGGAGGTGGAGGGCCTCATGCGGCTGGCCGCAGACAAATTCGATGCTCTGTTGCGGGTGAAATCTAGTGTGTGTGTGTGTGTGTGTGTGTGTTTGTGTGTGTGTGCGTGTGTGTGTGTGAGTGTGTGTGCGTGCAAGTGCGCGCGTGTGCGCGTACGCGCGTGTGCGCGTGCGCGCGTGCGCGCGTGCGTGCGTCGGATGTGAATTTGGTTGAGAGGGGGATTGCTGCGTGGAATGGAAGGGGCGTGCGTGCATGCCATGCTGCGAGCACATGTGTGCACGCGCCAGAATGGGGCCAGTCCGGCGCTGCTGCTGCTGCTCCACCCCATCTCGATCCGACCGCCCTCTGCCGCAAGTGAAACACACTGACCTCCGTCGCGCCCACCGCCCCTCGGCTGTCCCCGCGCCCGCACTCCACCCGCCACCCGCCACCCGCCACCCAAACCCACAGGACGAGGCCGCGCGTGAGTGGGGCGCAGAGCTGCGAGTGCTGGGAGACCTCTCCCTCGCACCCCCAGGCGTGCAGGCCGCCGCGGCGCGCCTCATGCGCTCGTCCGCCCGCCTCGCCGCGTCCGCGCCGCCCGGCGTCCCGCGGCGCGTGGTCAACGTTTGCTTCTCATACACGTCAACGGAGGAGCTGGGGGCGGCGCTGGCGCGGCTGCGGCGCGGGCTGGCCGGGTGGCAGCTGCTGCCCGGGGACGTCGGCTGGCCGCTGGTGCAGTCCGCGCTGCACACTGGCGCGCCGCGCGCGGGCGGCAGTCCGCCGGTGGACCTGGTGATACGGACGTCCGGGGAGGAGCGGCTTTCGGACTTTCTGCTGTGGCAGTCTGGGGGCGCGCTGCTGCAGTGGCTGCCGGTGCTGTGGCCGCGGCTGTCGTTTCTCGACCTGTTGCGAGCGGTGCGCGCGTGGCGCGCCGCGCGGCCGGCGCTGGCGGCGCTTGCAGCGACGGCGGCCGAGCGGGAGCCTCGCGGGCGCGGCGGCTCCGGCGTTGGTGGGGGCGCGGCCGCCGGCGGCGGCGATGAGGGGCGCGGTGGCGACGCGGCGGGCGCGGGCGGCGGCGGCGGCAGCGGCGCTTGCGGCGGGGGGCCGTGCGGCGGCTCGCCGAAGGGGACGGAGCGCGCGGCGTCGGCGGCGCTGTCTGCGATAAGCGAGGACGAGCCCAGCTGCGCGCCGCACCCTTCCCAGCAGCTGCGGTTCAATGACTTCCTCCGCGGCCTGGAGGCGCAGCGGCAGGACTGGATACGGCAGACGCTCGAGGCGGCAGGGGAGTGGGAGGAATGGGAGGGGCCGCAGCGTAGCCACTTGGTCGCGCCGGCGTCCTGACGGGGCTTCGGATGTTGCGCCTCATCCGCCGCCGATTTCATGAACAGATGAGTAGATTTGATGCGCCAAGCTGCGTATGAGTGTGTCATACGCAGCTCCCGGCATGCGCTTCGTACTGTATTTCATTGGTGAGCAGCCTTCAGTTTCTTGCGCTCACGTGATGCGCTTCGCTTCCCGCACAGTGACGCGCGCCATCCAGGCATTCATGTGCTGCACCACACTCACTCATGTGCATTGCATGTGGGGCGCGTTGGGCGGCGGTCCACACATCAGGCGGCCTTGTAACCGCTCATCCGCCCTTGCGACATGTACGGCAACCCAGAGCACCCCAGGCCGGCCGGCCTCAGCGTATCGGCACTGCAAAAACCAAACGTGCCGGGCAGACTGCTGGTGAAATGCACGGCAAATGCATACCAGGCTGCCTGTGAAACCCTCAAACAGGCCCCAAGCAGCGGTCTGGTGCGTGCAGACCTTGTGCTTCCCCACACCACTCCCTCCCAGGTCCTGAACATGGTGAGGGCGCAGGCTGGGCTCTGGCTGCGCCTGATGGCCTGCGCGTCGATAGTGCGGTCCTGATAGCACACGCTGCTCTTTTGCAGGTGGGCTCCAACACGGAGATGCATGTGGGCGCCTGCGAAGAGCCGCGTGCCCGGGCAGTCACGCCTGCTCACAAAAAGATGCTGCCTGCGCCAGAAAGCCCCCCGCTGCCGGATTGCGGCATGCTGCCAGAAAGCGCTGTGGTGGCCAAAGCAATGCTCAGCAGCCCCACCTGACTCTGCGGCAGGGGCGAGCAGCGCCCCGTGCTCAGATGTTTGACACTGCCCGCAGTTGGCGGTTGGCTCCATTCAAACCTTTTGGTTGGCGGGAACCAGTTGCAGATGACCCCACCCAACCCCCACCTCTCAGAGATATGCATGACACAAGCAGTCTGAAGACCTTGTGTCAACCGCGGCGCCTGCAATCGCTTGAACACCGCGGCCAGCCACATCAGCGTGTCGCAGATTGCGACATCATTGGCAGCTTGTTTTCGGTTGGCCGATTGCGTGCAGGCGGGGGGGTGGAGGCGCCAACACCATGGTTGAGTTCTGCTTAGGAGTGTGTCATTGAAACCTTTTGAGCCATCACTCTGCGTCATAGCAGCCCGCATCGCTGCCGTCACCTGGGGTCCTTACGAACCGCCCCGCCAAAGGCGCTCCCTTGACGCTCAGTGCGTAGACAGCCCAGAGATATTACGTGTTTGCAACCGGTGATCGGCCTTTCCTTCCATCAGGAAGTGGGACTTCGCCAAAGGCCACATCAGACTGCGGAGACAGTGGTGTGCGCAAGCGGCATCAGCCACGCGCTCGCACTTGGACTCTATAATCATAGCGATCAAGGCGCCACCTTTGCTGCAAGGCCGATCATTTTTCGACAACATCGCGCCAGCATCCCAGCCATGGGGAAGGCCGCTTCAGGCGACGAGCGGATCCTGGGACCTCGCACGATAACGGTGGTGGCGGAGGTGTGTGCTTGAGCTCCCGCACGGGCTAGACTCTCGGAGGCCTTGCTCACCTGCTGCCACGCGTCCACCCGACTTGGGGGCGCTGATCGTGCACCCGTGCTTCACGGGGCATTTGTGCTTGTCCCTGCCTGGCCCTTGTATGAGCCCGTGCAGTGCGGCAGGGATACGCCCAGCTTGCCCGCCGCTGCCTGACGGCTGACGTCGCCACCCGTTCTCATCTCTTCCGGGGTGCCCCTGCTGCGTTACAGGCCGACGACTGCCCTGTGTGCTGGATCTGCCTGGATGGGCCTGGTCCAGACCGGCCGCTGGTGCACCCCTGCCGCTGCCCGAGCTGGTGCCATGCTGGGTGCATTGCGCGGTGGCAGCTGCAGTCAGCTGGGACCAGGTGTGGCCGGGGTCCAGCTTGGCATGCTGCAGCCACGAGGGCAGGTTGTGCCATGACAAAACCAAGCGCTGCTGTCGCATCGCTCCATGCCTTGCAAGATCCGTGCCCCGACCGCCCACGCCATGTTTTCATGTCGCACACCACATGCACGCGTCCAGGCCGACAGCCACACATGGGCCTGGGCCAAAACGATGCACCCAAGCACTTGCCCTGCACATCTGCTCGCCCATGCCGTCGGCAGCCGCAGGCCACATCCGCTTACCCCTTGTCCCCTTCCCCGTCCCCCTGAATTCCCGCCCTCGCGACCCCGCGCCCCAGGCGCGAGACGCACTGCGATTTCTGCCGCGAGGCCCTGCCAGACTGGAAGGACGTTCTTACCCCCAACAGCGACACCACCAGCGCGCCGGCGGTCATGAACGTGAACTTTGACCATAAGACGTACAGCTTCACGGTGAACTGGGGACGCGTGGCTGGGGGCGCGCGCAGACCGTACCGCCCCGCACTGCCCTGCACCGCCCCGCACCGCCCCGTCGGACGCGGTGACAGCGGCCCTGTGGGGTGCAGTGTCGGCACCCCTGTGGTTTTCGCCACCAGGGGGTTCAAGGCGGTCGTTTTTTATGTGTATCTCCGACACAACGGCTGCAAGACCGAAAACGCTGCGTGTTGCTGCAGCATGCCGTGAGCGCCTTGCCCCACAGGCGATTGCTTCGCACACGCCTGCGCCCCGGCCGCAGGTCGCGCCCGGCCCCGAGGGCTACAAGCAGTTCACCCAGGCCATCCGCAAGGCCTTCCACCTTCCAGATGACAGCGAGCTCAACATAACGTTCACGTGCGACGAGCCCAGCTCAGGTGGGGCTTGCTCTTGATCATGGAAGGGCGCAGGAGGGGGAGGACGGAAAGGAGGCGGGCTGGCGTCACAAGGATGCTTGAGTGGCTACAGGGTCGCTTGGACACGTGTTGTACGGCAAGCACTCATCATTTGCACGGAGGGTGTATTTGAGTGGCGCCGCAGCGGGCCCATGTGCGCGCCTCGTTTCTGACCTTTTGCGCCGCTGACGTGGCGGACGCGCAGGCTCGCTGCTGACGCTGTCGGGCCCGGGGGCGTACGACGCGGCAGTCCACTGCGCCGCCGTTAGCGCCGCGCGCCGCAGCTCCCTGGGCGGCCCCGAGGCCGGCGTCGGCGGCCCCAGCGGCGACGGCACCACCGCACCCGCCGGCTCGGGCGGCGACAGGGCGCAGGTCGCGGCGCCCGGTGGTGCGCGCGCGCACGGCCTGTGCCCCTGCCCGCCGCGCGTGCGTGCGCCGCGGGCCAGCACCAGCGGCGGGGCCAGCACGAATAGCAGCCCTTCGCCCCGCTCCGAGGCGGAGGATGCAGCCGTGGCTCGCGGCTTTTCAACCGGCGCACTGCCGCAGCAGCAGCAGCAGCAGCCTGAGGGGGCAGGGGCAGCTGCGGCGGGCGGCGCGAGCAATGTGCGAGGTGGTGGCGGCGTCAGCCTTGGACGGAAGCTGCGTAATGCGCTGTCTGATATGCTCGTGATCCGGTGAGGCGATGGTTTACAGAAAGTGTGCAGGGTCGCCGTTGGGGCTGCAATAGGGTGGCCCCATCGTGCCCCCCGCCAGCTCAGAAGGGGGGGTGCAGGGTTTCCAGAGGCGGAGGCGGCCGCTTGCAGCCGCAACGCCGCGCGCGCGCACGCTGTCGCAGCCCATCCCGGCGGCGGCTCGGATCGCGCGTGCTGCGCACCTCCCCCTTGAGGCCTGCCGTGAGGTGCACACACTCATCATCCTTCCTATGTCGCTAGCTCGGTTGCTGCCCAGAGCTGCGAGCTCTCTCTGGTTCTTTCTGCTGCGAGGTGTCTGTTCATGTGCAACGCGCCTGCCCCTACGTTTGATGTGCCAGCCGCATTGGTGATTGGGGCAGGCTCGGAAGCCCAGCCAGCCCCATTCCACGGCACCTTTCATTTACGCGCCTGCACAGGGCTCAATAGCTTCTGAGCAGGGGCTCTCTCTTGCCCTATACCCCTTCACACGCTCTGCAACGGCACGCCAGGTGTCCAGTCTCGGCAGCTGCCTCGGCAGGTTGATCACATTTTACTGCATCAGTTGGGCCTTTGGTGCCTTTGCGGTGTGTGCACCCACACCCTCCGTTGCGCATCGGTGTTCTTGCATGCACCAGGCCGCAGCGCTGACGTCATCTGCAGCTCGTGGCTGTCGTGTATGTGTAGCTTTCATACAGCTCGCACCTTGTATCAACCCTTTCGGCTCTCGTTGGGGGGTGCCTCCACCCTCAGGCAGGCTGTGGCGTAGGCCGCCAGCTGTGCCCACGTTTAGCTGCAGCGCTTCCGACGGGCGCGCCTTCTGCAGCGCCCCGCTGAGTGCGCATTTTGGGTCATGCAGCCCATGCAGCACTCAGCCACCACCCTTGACCCCTTTTTGGCCGTGATGCCCCTCTGTTTTCCGCTGCTGATGCCGTATGCCGATATTGAATAGCATGCCTGCGCCCTACACGCTTTGTGATCGTATTCGCTGTCATTTCTATCCTGTTCAGCGCGGCCAGCAGTTGCATGCATGCATGTACCGCTTGTGCCCTGCGTCATCCCAGTTCCCCTGGCGGCACGGCGTTGTCCTTCCCTCGAGTCACAACAGATAGGCAGGTGCGCATGCACTTCAAACATCTTCGCCTTGATGTATAGCACTTGGCGCTGCTGTGCACTTGCCTCTGTCAGCCGTTTTCGTGTCTCGCACTTGTAAGCCGCGTTCAGTCTCACGTCCTGTACATGGGCCGTCAACTTGGCAGTGGGGGCCAGGGGTGCATTTGCGGGGTGCATGTGACGCACAGGGGGCTGGTGACGAAAGGTGGCGCCTTTTTGTCGTCAGGCACGCGCTCATTGGTTAGTATGATGAGAGTGTAGAAAGCATGCGCATTTGGGAGCTTCCAGCAACAATGAGGCTCGAGCTGTTGTGATCTGGGCCGACGACCTCGCAGCAAAAATGGCCAAATCCGAGGAATGGGAACACATATGGAAGGATGTGGGCGACCAGCTGGCGGCGATCGGGCAAGATTTCACAGATCCAAAGTTTTACGCGCTCAAGCATGTGGTGGAAATCCTCAGCTCGAATCAACCCCAGGCGATGGTGGAGGAGGTGGGCTGTGCAGGCCGGCCAGCCGTCACACCCGGCTGAGGAAGTCGCACCGGGGCCTCGGCACAACACTTGAGATGATGCTGCCCGCGCGCACGCGCGCAACCCCTTGCCAACGCTGCACGCCGCACCCTCCCGTCCGACACCCTGACGCCTGCACTGCGGCCGCCCCGCAGCTGCGGGCGCACGAGGCGCGCCTCATGTCGCTCGTCGACGCGCTTGCCACCGGCTACCACTCCGGGTTTGCGCGCTCCATCCAAAACTACAGCCGCATCCTGCAGCTCTTCGGGGACGCCACGCAGCAGGTGGGCGCGGTTAATGAATGCCAATGGGCGTGTGCCGCTCCACCCGACCCTGCTTTCCCCCGGTGCCGCCGCCCTGATGGGCCGCCCGAATCCCGCTGCCGGCGTGCAGCGCAGTGGGCGCATGCGATTCTTTGTGCTCATGCGCGCGACGGGCCGTGGCCGCGCGTGCGCCAACTGCGCTGCGGCAGGTGGACGGGCTCAAGAAGAGCCTGGCCGACGCGCACAGGCAGCTGGCGGTGCAGTCGAGGCACCTCCACCAGCAGGTGCGGCGGGCCAGGCCGCGGCACCAAGTTCTTTTGTTGATTTGCAGATATCGTATGTGTCATGTAAGACGTGTGTTTGAACACGTGCACGTTGCGGCGAGTTCGGCGGAGGGGGGCACACGCACTAAGGTGGTTAACCCGCAGGGGCACCTGTGTTGTCACAACCTGCAGTGGACCGACAACAGCCTGCGCTGGAGACTTGCAGGTGTCGCAGCGATGTTGTGCAAGCGCGCTGGCGCGCACCCAACTCCACACGCGCTCGCGCGCGCACACACACACAACACTTACACGCACGCACACACGTGCGCGCTTGCGTGCACGC
>NW_014011258.1:0-5583 GCF_000611645.1 Monoraphidium neglectum
AACTTCTGCCGTGAGAGCAGTGGGCGTGTCTTGCCCTGACAAGCACAGCTTGTGATCGTCCCCGAAGCAAACCCACCATGCACCATACACCTCGCATGCGTTCTCCCCTCACATGAAGCTAGACTCCAAATCTTCTAATTACTGCAGGAATATCCGCTTCTAAGAGCGAACGGCGGCCAACGGCTTGCGACAACAGCCCGGCATGAGACTCACAAAAATGAAGAAATTGACGATCGGCGACGGGCCGCCGTTGCTCCGCAACAGCAGCTTGGCTGCTTGCAACCCCCCACAGCACAGGAGAAATCATCAGGAGGCCACAAACCCCACGTGCATACGCACCGGTGGTTCGCAAGGAACCTCATCGCTGTGGCCGCGCGGACACCCAGTCCGTCCGCCTGTTTTGAATTCTGAAGGCATGGCCAAACACGATGGACAGCCAAAAGATTCATTCAAGCAGCACAAAATGAGCAGGCTTTGACTGTTCGCCGCCCCGCGGTGACTCGACAGGACTGCCTCACGCCGCAGCTGCCGCTCAGTGCTCGAGTGTGGGAAGGGCGGGGCAGCTCTGCCGGCTTCGGCAGATTCGACCCACGGGCTGCGCAGCTGCCAACCCCATTCCTTTCATTGCAACATAGTCTCCACTGGCGGCCGCCAACGCACCCTCAAAGCCAACTCACACGGTCAACCGCTCTACGCACCAAGTCCCGCACACCACCTGCTGCCTTGGTACCTCTCTGTTGACATCGTCCCGCCTCCTCGCATGACCGTCGATCTGGGTGACGCGCCCTCTGTGCCTCTGCTTCTTCACATGACTTCCCTTGTCAGAGACCTGAACATTGTGGTATGCGGCGTCGGAGCGGAAGGTGAGCGTTGGGAACTCACCTTTCTCAGCTCAAGGTTGTCCAGAGCGAGGGAGCCCTGCAGGAAGCGGCGCAGCAAGCCACTCACAGTCCACAGCTCTGCAGCTGTGCTGCTTGACGCTCACACCTGGGCCTCCCTTCTCACTTTCCCTGTGTACCGACCACCTGCGCGAAACAGCCCAAGCCGCTGCCGGCCTGCTGGCGGCCCAGGGCCACTCGGTCCACTTTCTTCTCAGCCTCAGCTACGCTGCCCGAGGAGCTGAGCTCGCCGATGCTCTCGCAGTGGCCGGCGGCGCGATCCACGTCACGTCGACTTCAGGCGCGTCGGCACGCGGCCTCGTGGCCGGCGTCAACGCGGACGCGGCGGCTGTCGTGCCGGGAGCTGATGCCATCATAATCTCGCTGCCCGGCCCAGCCGTTGCCCCCATGCTCGCGGAGCTGGCGCCCCACCTCGCGGCTCACCAGCTCGTGCTGCTGCTCAGGGGCATGGGGCCGGCCAACTACATGGCATTCTCAAAGGCGGCTGAGGCTGCGCAGGGCCCTGGCACGCCGCTGCCCTTCTTTGCGGCCACCAAGGCGCTCCCTTGGGACTGCTGCGCCCTTTCCCCTGGGTGCGTGGTGGTGAGCGGCGGCCCGATGGCGCGTGCCGTGCCGGTCGCGGCCGCGCCCGGCGCGCCGGCGGCGGCGCGGGCGGCGCTGCCGCAGCTGCTTGGCGGGCTGTTTCCTGGTACTGTCTTCGAGCTGCACGACACACCACTGGACACTGTTCTGGGGATTGCATACGGCCTGGAGCTGAACGCTTTGGTGGTGAGTGCTATAGATGCTTAAAGACATGCGCGCCTGGGACAAACCACACCGCGGGCGCAAGCAGCCAACGGACAGACACGGCCCCTTCCTGCGGGCGCGGTCGCCTTGCGTCATAGGGCACCCGCGAGCATCAGCAGCGCAGCGGCCGCAAAGGAGGCAGAGGGCCATGATTTGCAGCAAGCTGTTTGCAGTCTTCATCATCGGCCCCCAATCCCTTCTGGACCAACCCTGTTCTGTTCGCGCCACCCTTGAACAGCGCCCCGCCATCATGTACGGCACCTGGGCAGAATGGGACGGCTCGCCGCTCGCGGCCCCGCCGCGCTTCTACCGCGATGCGTCCCCCGCAGCCGCCGCCGCGGTCGACGGCCTCGCCGCCGACGCGCGCGCGGTCGTCTCCGCGCTCTGCGGTGCCCTGCGCGTCCCCATGCCCAAGGGCATCGCAGCGGGCCCGCGCGCCGTGCTCGCCGTGACGTGTCGCGGCCAGATCGCCGACACCAGCACCACGCTCTCCGCACTGCGCACCAACGCCGCCCTCGAACGCGTGGAGCACCCCATGTGCGCGGCCGCCGGCGGAGGGTGGCTGCCCGACTTCTCGTCGGCGCCGCTGTCCGAGGATCTCCCCTGCGGCCTGGTGCCTGTGCGCGGCGTCGCAGAGATCCTGGGCGTGGAGACGCCGTGGCTGGACCGCGTGATCGGCTGGGCACAGCGCGTGACGGGGCGCGAGTGGCTGGTTGGCGGCCGGCTCGCGGGGCGCGACGTCGCATGGAGCGACGCGCCGCAGCGCTTTGGCGCGCGCACGCTGCAGGCGCTCCTGGTGGCGGCCCCTGCGGCGGCTGCGAAGGTGGTGCAGCCTTTGCCGGCGGGCGGGACGGTGTCGGGCGCGCTCCAAGGGCCGGTTCCCCCGTGCTCGTCTCCCTTTGCGGGGATCTCAATTGTCCCCAGCCGAGCCTAAAGCCTGCGCAGCCCGGGTCCCTGCTGACCTCCACCCGGGCACGCCTTGAGCACCAGTCAACTGCGCGCTCCAGACCCGGTTTTCACCCCACCCGTGGTCGCTTCTTGCAACAATGACAGCAGGTGGCGCGTCAAATTACATCTGGCCTTGGGGCTTGAGGCGCCGCAGCCTGCTCGGCACACTTCATCACAGCAATTTTGCATCATTTTGAGCTCCAAGCCCTGGTTTTGCTCCTCACATCATAACCGGCCCTCTATGGCTTTCCAATCAATGACCGGCTCAGCAACGCACGCCTTGAAACATCACAGGCAGCCTCACCGCACACATGCGATGCCGCCCTGCACAAGGGCGCGCATATGGCAGGATGGTGATTTGATTGTTCCAGCAGTTTTCAAACGGTTGCTCCCCCCTCTACGTCGCACGTGTGCGTACACCGACGTGGGGACCTCAACGCACTGTCCCCTCCGGCTCAACCCCTCAACCTCCCACGCATGGTTGTGGTGCGTCACTCATTACGTAGTGTGGTGCGTTACTCATGATTGTGGTGCTACCACCGCAGCAGGCCACATCTGGTAGTGGACATGTTCTCACGTACAATGTATTTCACCAAAGCTGCATGCATGCAGTGAGGAGCACGCGGTTACCCTCTGGGTGACTGGAGGAGCCCACCACCACACCGTGGACACCCACACGGCAAATCTGGCATGCAGCGGACCGCACAAAGCAAGTGGGGTATCCCTGCCCGCCCGCATCCATCTCACCGGAACTCATCAAAACATACAACCGGATTTTTTTACTGATAAGGATATTTTTTTGTCAACCAACTCCCGCGCCCTCTTGTTGCGCACGCAGCCGGGAAATGGGTGCTGGTCAAAACCTGCAGTCAATTTGGGTCTGCAGGCAGGGTGACCAGGCTGCGTGGCATGGCAGTCACCTGGGGCATCTTGAAGATGGATCTCGTGCGCAGTACACTGACCTATTGGTGGTCGCAGCTCGGTCGGGCCCGTACTGCCACATGCTGCTGCACCACAGCAGTCACCAGAGCAGCACGAGGGGTCAGGGTGGGTATCGCCCAGTGACGCCCAGTGCTGTTGCAGCTTGCTGAGTGTGTAAAGCGTCGAAGTTCTGAAAAGGTGGATCTGCCTCTGCCACTTAGGATACTGTACTGCGATACGGTCGGGGTGCAAACACGAGATCAGCATGTTGGGTTCGCGAGGGTCGTGCCTGCCTGGGCAGGCGCGCCCTGCTCTGCTGCCTGTCACACGAGGAGGAGTCTTACCCCGAGTCACTAGCAGAACACAGTGGTGGACAGGCAGCGGGCTCCAGCCCCAGCGCCTGGCTAAGCTGCTGGTAGCAGTCCCGCTTTCCTCAAGAGCCATATCACGGGGTCAGGTGGGTCGGCATGCGCACATTGACGCACAAAGAGTACAATCCTTGCCTGCGCTGCTCGTTTGCACAGGTTTGGCCGTGCTGACTTTGCATGCGCGCCAGCAGTGGCCTAATAACGCCGCCTTGCTCCCTCTCCCCCTCCCTGCACCCATGGTTCCAGCGCCTTTGTCCGCGCGCAAGCCTAGGCTACACTCGCATATCGAACGCTGTGACTCGCCTCGAGGGCGGGTGCAGCAGCGCCAGCGACGGCGCGGCAGGTGGCGGCGGCGGCGGCAGTGGCGGCGTTGAGCTGCTGGTTGTGGGCGCTGCACCCCTGGCCGGTGGCTGGGCCGACTGTGATTCTCTTGAGCAGCTGCTACGCGAGAAGCATCCGTCCTTCCTGGTCGTGGAGGGCGCCCCCGGCGGCGACCCCGGCAGCAGGGCCCCGTCCCCGCCGCAGCAGCCAGGCACGCCCGGGGCGGCGGGCGGCGCGCGCCTGGCGCAGCTGCGGGGACTCGCGGCCGCCGTGGGCGCGCGCGTGGTGCTCGCGCCGTCGCCGGACAGCGCGTCGCTGCTGCAGCAGCTGGTGGCGCAGGGGCGGCTGGAGGCCGGGCAGGTGGAGCGTGCTGCGGCTGCGGCAGCTGCGGGGCTAGACGAGCTCGGGCAGCTGCTGCTGAGTCAGCAGCAAGAACAACAGCAGCAACAGCAGCAGCAGGGGTCGCCAAGCAAAGCCGGGGAGGGCGCCGGCGGCGTGCGCGCAGACGTGGCGGCGGCGGCCGCGGCCGCGGCAACGGCAGCTGCGCCTGGGCGCCCGCGGCCGCAGTCGCCGTCGCTGGTCGCCGGGTTGGCGCAGGCGCTCTTCGGGATATCATTGGATGAGGAAACCGACAGCGACGGCGGCGGCGGCGGCGGGGGGGCTGCGGGCCTGCAGAGAGACGCCCCAGACCTTGCCCTCCGCCCCAGCGCCGGCGCCCCCGGCGCCGCCGAGGCGTCCGCGCGCCGCCGCGCCGCGTGGCGCCGCGGCCTCGCGGTCGCGTCGCTGCTGCGGTGGCTGGACGAGAACGACGTGCCCTGGCGCTTCGTGGGGGGCGGCGGCGCGATCAGCCTCGGGGGCGGCAGCGACGACGACGACTCAGACAGCGACGACGACGACTCAGACAGCGACGACGAGCGCGGCGGCGGCCGCGGGCCGCGCGGCGGCGGCGGCGGCGGCGGGCCGGGCGGTGTGCCGTATGAGGATGCATTCAAATCGCTGCGGGAGGACCTGAAGCGGCTGCTGCCTGGGGACGACGACGACGGCAGCGGCGGCGGCAGCGGCGGCGTCAAAGACAGGGACGGCCGCGGCGGCCCGGGGGCGGGCAGCGGCAGCGGCGGCGGCAGCGGCGGCGACGGCCTGCTGTCTCGGGGCGAGTTTGATCTGGTGATTGAGATCGGGTCGGGACCCGAGAGGAAGCTGATGCGCATCAAGGTGGACAGGGACATGCGGCCGTACAGCGGCGGCGCGCAGGCTGCGGGCGCCGCGGCCGGCGCAGATGGCAGCGGAGCCAATAGCAGCGGCGGTCCGGGCGCGCGGGGGCGGCGGGGCATGCGGGGACC
>NW_014011258.1:6455-8744 GCF_000611645.1 Monoraphidium neglectum
GGGCCGGGGCCAGCGGCGGCAAGGAGGGGGGCAGCGGCGAGGGTGGCAGCGGCGAGGAGGACCCGACGGCGTCCGCGCAGGAGGCGGGCGGCGCGGCAGAGGAAGGCGCCTCCCCAGGTGTGGTGAAGGCTGGAGAGAGCGGCAGCGGCGGGATCAAACCTGAAGCGCAGCGGCCTCTTGAAACGTCTTGATAAAGAATGTTGTCTTGTGTGCATGGGTCGGCGCCCTGCAGTGGCCCAGGCAGTCGGCTTGTGGCGTTGGCGGGCATCTCACACCCGCCTTGCTCGCACTAGGCGCGGAATTCCCCCACCGCATCACACCACCACCCGCACCCCGCCGTGCGAGCAGGTGAGAGCCGGGGCGAGCGCGCGCCTCCCCGCGGTGCCGCTCCGCGGCGCGATTTGGGCAGCGGCCGCCCGGCTCCGGGGCCAGCGGAGGACGCTCCGCCGCCGCTGCTGCCGCGGCCCGCGTTCCCGGGAGCGCTGCCGCCCCTGCCAAAGGCGAAGGGCGGCGCCGCTGCCCCCGTTGGCGGCGAGGGCAGCAGCGGCAGCAGCAGCCGTAGCAATAGCAGCAGCAGCACCGGCAGGGCTGTCGGCGACGGCAGCGGCGCCGGCGATAGCAGCGGCAGCAGCAGCAGCACCGGCAGGGCTGCCGACCGCGGCGACGACGCCGCCAGCAGCAGCGACAGCAACGCCAGGGCTGCTGATGAGGCGCGTGGGACGGACGCCGGCAGAAGTCCAGAGCCCAGCGGCAGCGGCAGCGCCGGCGAGGGCGCCGGTGGCAGCGGCAGCGGCAGCGGCAGCGGCAGCGGCAGGCAGGAGTCGCCCGAGCGCGAGATGGCGCGGGAAGTCGAGGAGTTGGTCAAACAGCGGTCAGACTTGCTGAAGCAGCGGCTGGCGCTCGCCCGTGCGTTCAGCCAGGCGCCCGCAGAGGGCAGCGGCAAAGGGCGCAGCGACGGCGGCGGCGGCGGATCGGACGCGGCAAGTTCTGCCGGGGCTGGTGGGAGCGGAGGTGAGCCTGTGGACGCTGCAGCTGCGGCGGCGGCAGCGGCGGCTGCTGCGTCTGCTGCTGCTGCTGCTGCGGCGGCGGCAGCTGCAGGCGGCGCGGGCGGAGGCGAGGATGATGACAAGGCAGTGGTGAGGCCGCGGGCGGGTGTTGCAGACGAGACGGAGGCCGAGGGCGAGGGCGAAGAGGAGGAGGCGGAGGAGGGTGAGGAGGGGGCCGAGGTTGTGGTCACTGAGGACGGCATCGTGATGATCGGCGGCGTGGCGGTGGGCGAGCTCGTCATCCAGGACAGCGATGACGACGACGACGACGACGACGACGATCACAGCGATGACGATGGCGATGCGGAAGTGGAGGAGGTGGAGGCCGTCAGCCTGGGCGACAGTGATGATGACGATGACGACGAGGGCATCCCGGCGGAGGAGGAGGCGCAGATTGCGCGCATCGCGCAGCAGCTGCTGCTGGAGCAGCGCCTGGCGGACCTGGGGCGCGCGCAGAGCCTGAGGATGGGGGAGATGAGCCTCGAGGAGACGATGGTGCTCATGACGGGCCTCAGTCGGCTGTCGCAGGTGCGGGGCGGGCTGGGTATTGTGGCAACCTTGCCAGCGGAGGGTCGCAGCGGCACGGGTGCCTGCGAGTGAGGGGAAAGGGTGGCGGGCGCCGCCGAGGGGGCCAGGTGGCTTGTTGAGCACCCCCCCCTGTCCCTGGTGTGCGGCCATCATCTCTCACCAATGCACTGACCCTGTAGCTTGCCTGGTGTGAATGCACGGTACACGCGCTATTGTACGCACGCGCTCTGTCTCACACACGTACACACACACCCTGACACACACACACACATGATAACAAACGCGCACACAACCACGCACGCGCACTTTTTTCTGTTCACCCCACAAAGGGCATGGAGCCTTCTGATGACGAGGCCGCGCTGCTCTCGCGCCTGCTGGTCGAGGGCGAACTCATCCCCAAGGGCGCGGGAGACAGCGCCCTCCGCAGCCGCAGCCGCTCCATCGCCCGCCGCCGCGCCGGCCGCGGCGGCCGCGGCGGGCGGCGGGATGACGATGACGAGGAAGACTACATCGGGAAGCGGCCGCGGGGCCCCTGGCGGGACACGGCCGTGCGGCCCGACTTGTCATTAGTGCGCTGGCCCGGCCAGCAGCCGCGCACACGCCGGGAGCGGCGGGCGCTCAACCTGCGGCGCGCACGGTTGGCGCGGCTCCGCGCGGCGGACGGGGCGCGGGGGGCGGGCGGCGCGGGCGGCGCAGGCGCGGCGGGCGCGGGCGC
>NW_014011258.1:9394-10977 GCF_000611645.1 Monoraphidium neglectum
GGCTGCCGCAGCGGCGGCGGCGGCGGATGCGGCGGCAGGGGAGGGCGGCGGCGTCCCGCCTGCGTACCAGCTGCTGCTGGAGCAGCGCAGCCGCGCGGTGGTCCAGCAGCTACGGGCGTTGCTGCCGCGCACAGCTGCGGAGGGCGGCGGTGCAGGGAGCGGCGGCGGTGGTGGCGGCGGGGCGGTGGTGGCGGTGGTGGCGGTGGTGCCCCTGGCGCTGCTGCCGTTTGTGGAAAGCGAGTGGGTGCGCGCCGGCAGCAGCGGCTGACTCAGCTGTGGCGCAGCGCCATAGTACTGGCCCGCGATCTGCATGTATAGCCCTCAATCAAGGGGGCGACCAAGCCGTCGGCGGAAGGGCTGGTGACCGGGTTGGCTGCAGCTCTGTCTGGCGTTGCTGTTGTCTGTGTTTGAAAATGCTTGGATGTTGTGCACCACGTGTGCTGTGTTACACCAAAAAACTTCTGTATTCGACCGCAGCGTTGTCGCAGCAGCGGTGCATGCTTCTTGCTCCGGCCCCGCCGCACACAGTATTTGATTTGCGGCGGGGCTGGCTGTCTGCAGTGTGTGTTCGCGTGTTGCCCGTGCAGGCGGCATTCCGATTGCAGTTTGTAAGCCGCTCAAAGCGCAGACCCTGAAGCCCCACATCGAGACGCAACGCGCAGTGGCCAACGGGCCCGGCCAAAACACGGCAGCCGACCAAGCCCATGACCGCCTGTGCTGGCTGGTGGGGCGCTGCCTGCCTTGCCATGCCATACTGGGGCCATCAAACACCATCGATTCCGCCAACATATTATGGACATCATCATCATCATCGTCAGCAGCAGCAGCAGCAGCAGCAGCAGCAGCAGCAGTAGCAGCAGCTGCCATCGCAGCTGCAGGAGCCTTTATTTGAGCAATGCAAACCATTGTGCAATGTGGTTGGCCGTGATCCCCATGAACGCGGCAGGTCGAATCTGCGCCCTCAATTCAGTGCGGACACGGCCCACTGCCGCCCGCGCAAGGCGCCACGCCTCAGGAGCGGCTGTTGCGCGACCCGCCCGCGCTGCCGTGGCGCGACCCCCCAGACAGGCGGCCCGCGGACAGCCCCAGCAGCCCTGAGGGCGCGGCCGGGCGGGGCTGGCGGCTGGGGCAGTATGCGTGGAGCAGCTTTATGAGCTGTGGGCGCTGCTGGCTGTCCACCGCCTCGACCTGCATTGATGGTGGGGCGGGCGGGCGGGCATGTGGCAGGCAATTGGTGCGTGTTGCTGTGTGCATGTGTGTGTGTGCATGTGTGTGTGTGTGTGTGTGTGTGGTGTCACAAGCAGCGAGCAGCCTCCAAGCCGCATCCCCAGGCGAGGAGAGCAGTTGCGGCGATCAGGGTCAAGCCAGCCAGCGAGTCAGGCCACTGTCTCCCCCCACGCGTTGCGCCAGACCCACGTTGAGGCCCGGGAAATTGTCCAGCATCAGCTGACGCATGGCCGGCAGCCGGGACCCTGGGGGGGCGTACGTGCCTGGGGGCGGGGTTGGAGGCGGCGGGAAGGGGTGGTTTGCGTCAGTGCGCACATGTGTGTGTGTGTGCGTGTGTGTGTGTGTGTGTGTAGGTG
>NW_014011257.1:0-9447 GCF_000611645.1 Monoraphidium neglectum
CCACCGGCGTGCGCAGGAGCAAAGCGCCCCCCCGGCCCGCAGCTGCCGCGCGGGTGCGCCTGTCATCCTGTTCACCGCCCAGAAGGCGCCCGTGCCGGCGACGGTGCAGGTCACGCCGCGGGAGACAGCGGACGAGCTCACTTTTGTGGTCAAGGTGGGTGCAGATCAACGCCAGAGCGGCCGCCACGCTCATATGTTGTCATCCACACATTGATCACTGTATACACCACGAACCCTCGCCTTTATTGGGCTGTCTGCTAACAACACGACTCTTGTCCGCAAAGTGCGACAAAACCTCTTGAGCACGATTTTTTGTTGGCCAGACAAGGCCATACACAGCTGCGTCTGGCTTTGAACCTGCCGCCTGCCTGTCCTGAATAATTCACAGTATTAACGCCTGACACTCCCTTGATCGGCTTGCATCCCCGGTGAACCCACCTTTGGCAGGTCAACCCCCTGCCGATGGACTCGGCCGTCTCCCTCCGCCGCCTGTCCCTCAAGCTCGACACCGCCGGCAACGTCCTCTCCGCCTCGGACGCCCCTGGGTCCCTGTTCGGCTTCCCCCCCTCGCGGCTGGTGGGGCGGAACGTCCGGGAGTTCCTGGACTGCTTTGCCGGACTGCCGGTGCGGAGCGGGCCCCAGGGGCTGGACGTGGAGCACGTGCTGGAGGCCATGGTGCACAGGTGACTGATAATGACGGTTGACAGAATACTGGCCGAGGTTTGGGGTTGTATCGCAGTCTTTAGTGATTTGAGGTTTGTGATGTTGGGCAAGAGCTAATGCAGGGGCTTTGAAGGGTGTTATGGGGAGACGTTGGGGTGCGGTCTGTGATGTAGCCACACATTGTGGCTTTCCAGGCTGTTTTTGCACCCAACAGTCAAGGGCCGCTTCCCGTTGTAGCGTGTGCATTCCGCCTTGTGAGTTTGTGTGCCATTGACACCCGCGCACGCGCATCGACCGTCTATATATGATATCAAAGCCCCGCGTGGCAACCACTCCCGACAGGACCCTTGACCGGAAAGAGACCAGCTGGCGCTGCGGAGTGCGGCCCCCAGCGGATGCCAGCACCACGGACGGGGTGCCCAATGCGGCGACGGGCGGCGGCGGCGGCGGCGGCGGCCTCAACGCGCTGCAGGCGCTGCTGCTGGCCAACCAGACGCGCGCCGCCAGGATGGAGCTCACCGTCGAGGTAATCGGGTGTGATGGGGACCAGCAATGATGATGACATCACCATGAGTGAGGTGTCATGCTGACATCATCACCTGTTGGGGTGGGCCGAACACCTGTCTGACCGGGCTCCATGCCCAGCGCTGAGTCCAAGAGGCTCCAGGGCGCCTGGCAGCCCATGGGCATCTCATAATCATTGGCTCAACCTTTAACCCTGCAATCTGAACCAGCGACCGACACAAGCTGTGCGCACACCCCACCTGCACCCCCAAACTTCACGCTCCAACCCTCACCACTCCTGAGCGTGCGGCCCCCTGGCCCACCCACCACCACAGCACACCTGCCCCCACCCACCCTAGCCAAAATTCCCGCACCGCCAAACACCACACCGCTCCCCACACGCCCAACACCACTACGAACCTCCATTCATCCAACTCCACAAACACCACACCGACCCAGACCAACCACAAAGCGCCAGAACCCCTACATCCCACCAAACCCCCCGCCGCACCAGCCCCGCTGCTCATCGACCAGCAGAGCGTCGAATTACACGCCAAGCCCATCAAACCCATGAAACCCACCAAAACCACTCGGCCCCTCACCAGGAAGCTGACGAGGACCATGGCGGCGGCGTGGCGTCCCTTGAGCTCCACCTGTGGCGCTCAGACATGATCAGCGCCGTCGTGGAGGTCGACAAGGACCAGATCATCACCAAGGCCGGCTGCTGCGCCCTGCACCAGCCAGGTAGGCGGGTGGGGGGGAGGGGAGGGGGGCCGAGTGCTTTGCCCTGAGCATGGCCGGCCGGCTCCGAAGGAGTTGGGGTCTGGGCTGGGGTGCGCTGCGGGACCGCAGCGCGGCGCAGTGCAGTGCAGCAGTGAACTGTCGGGGTGCTGCACTTACATGTCAGTGCTGGGTTCTGGCTGCCATGTAGTTGATCAGATTCTGACGAACGGGGCGACCGGGGAGCCCGGGCCGCTTGAGGATTGGCAAGCTCAACAAGATCAACAGTGCCTTGCCCAGCGCGGCGCTCGTGCGGCTCGCCGGCCGCCCACGCCTTGGGCAGCTGCTCACCTCCGCCGCCCTCCCGGGCCCTCATCAAAGCAATGTCCGCACGGCACTCGGACCCTGCCTCACCGCCGCATCGCCCCCGCTGCCCACTCCCCCCGCCTGCCGGGCCGCAGGGCTGGTGTTTGGCGTACCCTCCAATGCGATGCTGAGGACTCCCCTCTCTCGCTGGCTCAGCGTCCCACACACGTGAGCCGTACCCGAGGGGGGAATTTGGTCCTGAGACTGACACCCCGCAGGCGGCGGAGCGGGCTCGACCCCCGGAGGAGAAGGCAGGCGCACGTGGACAGACGGCGCGCCGCAGCACCTGGCCGCGGCAGCGGCTGGGGCGGGGGCTCCTTGTTGCACTGGCTGCATGGGATATGAGGGCGGGGCTCCGTGCCGTAACCCTGTCTCAAGATCAGCACGACAGTCGACAGCGCGCGCCAAGCTCACACACGTACACCGCTCGTGGCGGGCATGCATGCGCAGCTTTGACCGTGGTTTTTAACCGCTGCCCCGCAGGTACGACGGCCTGCTGCTGGAGGACAAGCGGCCGCACGCCAAAGGCACACGCGGCGCGGCCGGCGGCAAGCGGGGCGCGCTCAAGATGAGCGCCGCGGGTGAGCAGGACGGGTTGAGAGCTTGTGGCACGAGCCTCCCGCGGTGCGCCGCGATTTTCATAGCTTTAGATCCGTCCGGCTTGCAGCGCCTTCCAGTGCTGAGCCTGGCCGCTGGGCAAGCTGTGCGCTTTGCAACCGCGGAGGTTGAGCCGCCTGGGGCGAGCCGCCAAGGCCCCTGCGTCGCAGGGCCTGGCCGATTGTGTGAAAACTGGACGCCTCGCTCCCAGACTACCCCCCTCCCCCGCGCCCCGTCCCGGCCCAACGCCTAATCATGTATGCACTCCGCCCCAGACGTGAAGATCGGGCCCCTGAGGCACTGCACAGGGCGCCACGTTGACGGCGACCAGCTGGCGGCGACGGTGCAGGCGAGTGCTGTTCGAGTGGGGGTGGGGCCAAGGGGGCCGGCAATAGGGGAAGGACCTGTGACTCACACAGGCTGAAGGGGAGCGTTCTTGCCTGCCTGGGGGTCGCATAAGGTCGGTAATGGGGCGGCTGCCTCGGCCGGGCCGAGTGCATATGCGTGTGCGCGCGCAGGCGCACATGTCAGCGCGCCTCGGCACGTCGCACTTCACACCCACCTTCACGCCCGACGCATTCACCCCCAGGCGGTCGTGAAGGAGGGCGTCACCGGCCAAGTGCTGGTCGTCAAGCTGACGGTGGAGAAGCCCTCCAAGGGCAGCCCCCACTTTGCTCGCCGCATGCTCGGCCTGGCAGACGTCACGGCGCCAAACCCGGCGGCTGGGGCAGGGGCAGGGACGGGGCAGGTGGGGAAGCTGAGGCGCTCAGCAGGGGAGGGGGGCAGATTGCCCCGTTTGGCGCACGCGCGGGCCGTCGTGGCTGCTGCGCTGATGCAGGGTCGGTGTCTTGTGGCGCAGTCGTGCTCCGGGGCCGTTGTGACGGGGTGCTTGTCCGAGTTTGTCGGTTTGGGGGCGTGCTTTGACCACGTCACAGCAAACGACGACCTGGATGTCTGCCAACTGCAATCACGGCCCTCCAAACACACAGGACCTTGCCGGCCGTGACAGCCGAGTGATTGGCGGCCCCCGCGCCGTCGCCGCCGCGCCGGCGCCTGCCGCGGCCCGCGTGTCGCTCGCCGGCGGCGTCACGTTTTCCAGCCACCCCGGCGGCGGCGGCGGCGGCGGAGCATTCCATGATGGAAGGGAGGATGACGTTTCAGGGTCGGGCTCCGAGGGCGGGATGGGCGGCGGGGGCGATGACGAGGGCGGCGCGGCGGAGGAGGCAGCTGCTCTGCTGTCGGCAAGTGCAAGGGGTCCGCGTGCGACTCGCGACTGGGCCAAGTCGCGCCCGGTGAGCAGGGGGTTGATTGACAGAGTATTGGCGGGCGCGTGTGTCGCTCAGCGTTACATGACAGCGACGGTGGCTGCGGCGCCGCGGCTGGGCTCTTGCGGGGCCTTGTTTAATACGGGCGTGTGCAGGCAGGGTTGATGCGCCAGGTGAGTTGACCTTGTCGGCTTTGCAAAGCGTTGTGAATGTCACATGTGACTTTTTTTCTGCTATGAAGTGCACATGGTCTGACGTGAAGCTGTCCACGAAATTGTGAACCCCCAGGCCAGTGACGCGGACGACGGCGCCGACGCCGCCAGCGACGCCGCCGGCGCCGGTGGCGGCGCGGTGCCCGAGGGGTTTGCTCTGACGGCGCGCGAGGGGTCGGGAACGGGAGGGCTGGAAGAGGCCATGTCGCAGGTGCGAGGGTGTCGAGGATTGAGGGGTCTCACAACAACGACTCGACAGGCCTGCCCGCCTAGTGCTACCCCAGCCTCAGCTTGTTAATGTGATCCGTCCGCCCCTGGCTCTTTGGCGATGCCACGCGCTACCTGGACGCAACGCGGCGCCTGGGCACGGGCGCCGTACTGCGATGTGCACGCGCACAGAACGGGCAGTTGCGTCTGATGCTGTCATGCGGATCTATGTGATGTATTGCTGCTATCAACAGCGGCGCACACACACGCGCAGGTTTCTGGAGGCGACGAGGCCAGCAGCGCCCAGGAGGGCAGCGAGGGTGGTGGCTATCAGTCCGACTTCAGGTGATCTGGACTGATCTTGTTGATCTGAGATCTAGACCAGCCACCGATATTGCACCTGTTGCCAACCACCTAGATCGCACAGCCCAGGCAACCATGAGTTTGCATCCCTTGCACCCTCATCAAATGCAAGTGGGCATGCGCTTTTCCAGGCCAGGGTCACGTGCACCTCCCCCACAAACAAGCACACAAGCGGCTTCATGCACACACATCCCTTTCTATTCGCCCATATGTATCAATCACCCAGGCGCGGCAAACGGATGCGAAAGCTGGCCCGCATGATGCTGGGCAAGAAGGCGCAGGCCGCGGCCAACAGGTGCGCCGGGGGCTGCACTCCCGCTCGACCCCTGCCCCTGCGAAGCTTTACATATTTTCGAGTTGGCAACCCCTTCAAGCCCGCCCTTCTTCCATGCAGTGTGTGCCTGATTATTCTGTCCAATCCCGTCAAGCAAGCACACATGCACGCTCACAAGCGCTCACGCACGCGCACACGCGCGAGCACACACACACAGTGTACTTTGCGCACACTGCACAGTTGTCATCTGCTGAGCCCCCGTGTGGTTCGACCCTAAATTATAAAAACATTAAACCCTGTCAGGTTCCACTGGCGCACCATGCTGCTGATCGCGGGCATCATGGTGGCCCACACCGCCTGCTTCGTCACCAGCATCGTGATGATCGGGGGCCAGGCGCAATACATTGACGAGGTGAGTCACTCAGTCACTGGTTATCCGCCAGGTGACGGGTGACGGGTAACCCTAGGACCACACACCCGGCTCTGACGGCAACCTGGAAGCTTCTGGCAGCCTTTCTCACCGCTTGTCTTACACCCTTTGACGGCCAACACGCTGCTGTCATCTGACCATCGGGGCCCCTGCAACCCGAATCCGTCATCCCCTTAGGTGGATGACGCGGGCTCCGCAGTTATAGGCCTCCACAGGATGCTCATCGACAACAGGCGCGCCTTCAGCACCGCATGCAACTGCACAGGGGCCGGGGCGGTGCAGGCGACCTCCTCGGCGCAGTCGGCGCAATCCGTGCTGCAGTGCCTCTCTCCTGTCCCCTGCTCCGCCCTGCCTGCATCCAATTGCTCGGCGCCCCGGAACCTGGCCGCCCATGCGCGCCCGCCATGACAGTTTGCACGCCGGTCTTCGCTCACGCCTGCCGACTATGTGCTTGGCTGCCGTCCAAGGGCAACGCCCCCTCCCCTCACTCCCCGGCCCCTTTGGTGCCTCCAGAGTGCTGCAGCAGCTCCATGCGGGCGTGGAGCATGATGGAATATTCGAAACCAAGGACCTTGCCTCTTGGACTGCCCTGATGCAGGTGATTCCAACCCCAGGGGCACAGCACGCAGCTGGATGCGGCCTGCAGCTGCCTGCCAATATTCAAAGCAAGTGCAAAGGCTGCAAGAGGCCATGTTCTGTTCGGCCCAATCGCCCGAGGCTGCGTCGGACGCCATTCAAGGCAACATCCTCTAATTCACCCAAGCACAGCGTGGCTGCGCGCACGGCTGGCAGCGTGCGACGCGCGTTGTTCCCTTGCCCATGCGTCGCGCGCGGCATGGCTGCTAGGGTTTACCATACACATACTCGCAACCACAAGGACCGAGCAACCCACAAGGACTTTCTGCTAGACTCGGTTGCGTTGCAGGAGTGACTGCCCTTCCCCGCCGTCGCCCTCGGCCCCCTACCCGCTGGCAGGACGCCGTGCACGTGTTTGAGGCGGAGCACCAGACGACGTACTTTGGCAGGCAAAAGAAGCTGCGGCGCTTCAAGAACAGAGTAAAGTGAGCCGAGTGCAAAAGCTGCACGCGCCGGGGGCGGGCAACGCGCGGGCGCGGTGGGGGCCGCTCTAGCGCAGGCGTTCATTGGTCCGGTCAAGGGTCAAGCAGTCAGCAGCGATCATGCACCTGAGGGAGCCTGAGATGGACCTCGCTAATCGCTGCCTCGTGACTAATCCTTACGCTTGTGGGGAGTGCAAAGCTTGACGTTGCCAGCATGGCAGGATACACACACATTGTACAGCCGGGGGGTATGAGGCATGAGTCATTTGCCACGTGCAAGTATGCATCTTGCAGGGACAGCCTGCGGTGTGCGCGCCCAGCTGACAGGCTAGGGGGCTTGGCCGTGTGACGTCTGAGGTCCTGGAAGGGTCCTTACTGCCACTGCTGCGCCTGCGATACCAACTTTACAACTAGGTACCAACTCAGGGACTATTGGGAGACTGATATGTGGAACGCCACCTGGTTCGAAGATACTGTGCCCCCCTCGACCCACACCGAGCTGCAGCCGCTGTGGGAGCTTGGGTCAGACCTGGTTGCCGCCGCAAAGGAGGTGGCAGAGAACAGCGATGCCATGGTTGCCGCCGGCAGGTGCGGGCTTGGATTTCTACCTCTTCTGCCATTTCTGTTGTCAAGGGCGATTGGAGGTTGCTTAAGGGGTTGAGTTGAAACCCACCCAACAACTGGCCCTCCCACCTCTTCTTCTCCATGGTCTCTTCCAGCTGCACCTCCACCATGCCCTGCCCCTGCCACCAGGCAGCTGAAGGAGGTCCGTCAGTGGCAGTTTGTCATGGCAAACGGTCCCTGGGCGGTTTATCAGGGCTACAGGACCACCCTGTACGGGCTGGTTGAGAGGGCGCTGGCCAAGATGGGAAACGTGAGATTCACGATCTCTGCGCGAGAGTGCATGTGTGTGTCCGCGTCCGTGCGTGCGTGCGCGCGCGCGTGTGTGCGTGCGTGTGTGCGTGCGTGTGTGCGTGCGTGGGCACTCACATTTATTGCATGCGAACTGGAAGCTTGTGGGGCGGTCATGCAGGTGAAATGCTTTGGAGGGGCAGACGGCACGACGTGCAAGGCTTTCCCTTCTTACAATGGGCTCGCATCCACGAGCCTGCAACATCCGCACCCATCAACAACCTCGCAGCGCACCCCATGTCCTTCATGTGCGGCCACTCCAGTTACCTGCCCTCAGCACCCCTACCTTCTCTGCTGCCTCGCTCTGCATCTTACCAGGGGCCTTGCCACCCCGCTTTTCTCCACAGCTTGCGCCCATCAACCTTTTTGCATGCATCCGCCTTGATGCATTCCCCCCTGCGGCAGGTGGCCAGCAGCATGGATGTGTTCCTGGCACTGGAGGGCTGTGCATTATTTGTGGCGGCCACCGCATTCGTCGCACACCTCATGACCAAGGTGTGCAGGGGGCCAAGGGAGGGGGGCTGCTGAGGCATATGCGCGGTTGGCGTTGAGCAGTAGACAGACTCAAATGCCAACACTTATCTACCGGTGTCATGATCCTTGACTCTATACCCGTTATCTTCCTGCAAACGCTCGCATGCGCACCCGCATGCGCACCCGCATGCACACGCGCACGCACACACACACACACACACACACACACACGCACACACACACACACACATGTCCGCGTGCATCCACATGCAAGTGCCCGCCTACACACGCACGTGTGTGCGAGCGCACACGTGCGCATATGTGCACGTGCCCGCGAATGCACACGCACACACACACACACACACACACACACGCGCGCGCACACACACACACACACACACACACACATGTACATGTTACATACTGCCAGGTCTGCCTACAGCGCTACAATCTCTTCAGCCTCTTCCTGGTCTTACCAGCCGGCTTTCTGCGAGCCCTTGCCAGCAAGCAGGTTTGACCAGGGTTTGACTGCATCGTCATCACTTATGCCTGCCGCTTGTGCCCTGCTTTCATGCGCCAAGTTGCAACATTGACTACGTATGTATCACACGAAACTTGGCACCAGGTCATCCTGGACGAAGACGACGACAGCGACGACGAGAGCGACGACGGCGGGGTCGCCGCCGCAGCCGGCCAAGGGGCGCAGACAGAGCTGGAGAAGCAACTTGAGGCCCAGACGGTGAGATGGTCAAAAGAATTTGCACCCGGCTTGTAAGGTTGATACCCAAATTCCTGTGCTGCTGCTACTCCCTGCGCTTTTTAGATGGTTGGGGGAGGGAGCCATCCCTTGGCAAAAGCCCACTTTCCCCGAAAATCTGCTGTTCGGAGTGGGCGGCCTGGGCCGTGGCAACCACAGCGGCTGCATGCTGACAAGCATTCAGAAAATTGTGGTCCTTGCTGCGATCCCAAGGGGGGGCTCTGGTGGGGCTGGGAATTGACCAAGTGCTTGGCGAGGTGTGCAATCTCAATCAACCCCCCTGCCGTCAAGCTTTGCAGAACTGCCAATCCACGCGGAACGCCAGACCGAATTTCAAACCCCCGTCCCCGAAACCAGACCCACTTTCAACCCCCCACCCCAACTGCAAAGGAGCAAACCCCAGGCCCTAGCAGGTGCTATCCGGCGCCGCCTTTGCCTGCACCCCTCCCCCCTGACTGTCCCCTCCACCTCACATCGCTTTTGCAGATGCAGGTGGCCCTCGGCAAGAGGGGCGCGGCGGGCGGCGGCGGCGGCGGCTTTGGCGGCGCCAGGCTGATCAAGCCGAAGCCGCAGCCCTTGTGGCTGCGGCTGCTGAGGGGCCTGAACCCCCTCACCTGGTTCGCAGGCGGGGCGCTGGCCCTTGAC
>NW_014011256.1:0-9438 GCF_000611645.1 Monoraphidium neglectum
GGTGGGTGGGGGCAGCGGCGTGCGCGTGCGCACCTCTGGCCGGCCAGCAGCGCGCCGTGGACGGGGTAGCGGCCGAGCTCCTGCCCGTCTGCGGCGACGACCTGCAGCTCAAGTCGCTGAGGAAGCCGTCCCTGAACAATTCACTGAAGTCCATGTGGTGGCTCGGGCTGGCGGGCGCGCCGTCCGCCGCGTCGGCGGGCCCAGGCGCGGCGACGCCTGTGGCGGGAGGGGCAGGCAGAAGCGCATGCGAGCTGGGGGCCGGGAGCGGCGCCTCTGTGCAGTTTCAATTTGAACAGTAGGCAGGTACAGCTGCTGAGTTGCTGTGTTTGGTGGGCAGACGTTGTGTGACTTCCACATGACTCATAACAAAGCGAATGTTCTCACGTTTCCGTAAGTGACTGGTGCGCCGTTCACCCGCTTCAAGACCACCGCCGCCGTCGCATCTAAGCGGCTGCGCAGCCCGTCGGAGAGGGGGCGTGCCTGTAAGATGTCGGCACGTTGGCGGCCCCGCCTGCGAGTGTGATGAGATGCACGCATGAGTTCTGTATGACGTGCATACGCACCACAATCATGGTGTGAGCTCAGGAGCCCTATCCTGATGTGCTCGCAAGCATTGACAGCGTCAAAGCGGAGAGCGCAACGCGCGTGCACGCGACGGCGTTGTATCAATGAGCAGCGCATCTGAGGCGCCTTCAGATCTTGGGTTCAAGGCAAATAGGTATGAACAACCCGCATCAGCCGCGCCCAGCGGGCGCGTACTGTAGGCAGTGCGCGCACCACAACGCTGCTGCCCCATGTGACCAGCGTCGCAAACCTCTAAATGCAAGTGGAATCAATCCTTCTCTCCTCTGATCGCCAAGAGTTGATGCGCTGAACCACGTTCAGGGTCACTCGGGATCACCTCATCAAGCCGTGCTTGATGACAAAGCTCGCAGGATCCTTAGAAGACGTTTTATGTTATAGACGTGATTGCTACAGCGTGGCGTTTATTTTCAAAGACCGCTGAGGTCGTTTAAACCACGCGACCAGTCGGGTAGCGACGCCTGGCGCCCACAGTGCCGCCAGGCGCGATCGCAGCGGCGCGACAGGCCCCCAAAGCAGTGAAGGCACCGGCTGGGCTATCCCTCGCGGCAGCAGGACGCAAACACCGCCCCGCACCCACATGCAGAGCATGCAGCAGTACGGGCCGCCGCGCATCTCGGGGCGGCCCCGCTTGCGCCACCCCCCTGGCGCCACGCCCGCCGTCCGATTGGCCGTGGCACGAGCCGCCTCGTCAGCAGCGCCAAACAGCGGCATGGCCCTCCTGCGCGAGGCCCTCCGCGCCAGCCAGACCCCGGAGGAGGTCGCCGCCCTGGTGGAGGCAGCCTACCAGTCGCTGCTCCCAGAGCTGCCCGCAATTACCGCCGCGCTGTCTCGAGCCGCCGCGGCGGCCGCCAGCACAGGCAACGGCGGCATCGGTGGCGGGGCCGGAGCGGCACGGTCCGAGCCCCGCCGAGCAAGCCCCTGGGGCGGCTTCACAGGGTCCCGCAGGGCCGCAGGCGGCGGCGGCAGCGGCGGCAGTGGCAGCAGCTCAGGTGTGGGAAGCAGCAGCTACACCAGCGGCAGCGCGTTTGGCATCGGCGGCATCAGCGGCGCGGCGGGCGCTGGCGCTGTGCCATCACAGCAGGAGCAGCCGTGGTCTTGGGAAAGCGTCAAGCACCTACATGCCTATGGCCTTGGATCACTCTTTGAATACAGCGCGGCCGCCCGCCCAGAGTCGCGGGCGCCAGGCGCGGCGGCAACGGCAGCCGAGGGGGCAGCAGCGGACGCCGCCGCGCCGCGGCGCGGGGGCATGCGGCTGGCGCAGTGGGCCCTCGTTCTCCTGCTGCGGCGGCAGCTGCTGCCGGGGCTGGCCGCCGCGCCGCGCGTGTCGGACCCAGCCTTCAACAACGCTGACCTGGCGGTGCTGCGGTTGCTTGGGCTGGAGGGCCACAGGAGTGAGGCCCTGCTGAGGTGGGCCCCAAGCACCTGAGCGACGCAAAAGTGACTGTTTGACGCAGCAAGACCCCCCATGTCAGGGAAAGGGTGCGGAAATGGTCGTCACCACAAAGCAGCTCACTGCGATGCAACCATGGTACGGGTCTGGCTGCCGCCGCGCGCGCACACCCATCTCAACCCTGTGCACCCAACCCTTGCATCCACTTGGGCAGTGCCTAGTCACCGTCCCTTACATGCTTACCCACCCACCCCTGGCGTCCCATGCAGCGCGCCCGATCGCACCTTGGTGTACGCGCCCTGCTGCCCCCGCGCCGTCTATTCGGGCCTCGTGCGCGCCAACTGGAGCGTGGAGCAATTGTCACGCATTGCGCTCATATCCACGAGCCTCTCCAGCCAGGCGGCTAGCATTTCGCTTGTCGCGGCACTCGAGGGCAGCGGCAGCAGCGCCATCAGCCGGGTGGATGGCGGCGCCGGCGCCGGCGCCGGCGGCGGCGGCGTGGGTACGGGCGGGGGCGAAGAGGAGCTGCACTCGCTGCTGCACCGGCGGGGCGGCGCGGTGGAGGCGCTGCTGCCGGACGCGGGCGGCGCCCACGGCGTCGGCACCAGCGTGCACCTGTTCCCTCGGGGCCGGCTGCTGCGCACGGGGCTGTTTGGGGAGAGCAGCAAAGATTGACGTTTGCATACTTTGCCGGCGGCTGACCCACGTTGATGATGTTGAAGCTGGCAGCGCTGCTTGGAACAGTCTGTGATTGAGCCTATCAATGACTGACCCTGACTCGTGTGACCAGTTGACCGCGTTTTTGGGCCAACACAGCAGAGCAGGCGGGATTACCAACATGAAGCAAACGAACACACAAAATTGTGGAAGAGTCCTGGTCAAACATACAAAGGGTTATTGAATCTGCATGTACAGAGCAGCAGAGCGCGATCCCTTCCAAATGCGAGGTTTGGCAGATGCAACTGTTTCAGTTGTGGGTGCGCGATTGTACAAACAGAAGCATGCAGAAATTGCTGTGCTACGGGCTCATGGAAAAAGGTGTGGATTACGAGCAGCAAGCTGCTGCTACGCGCGGGCGCTCCTCTTGGCCCCCTTGAGCGCCGCCACGATGAGCTGCGGTGTAGGCATGTGGGTGCAGCGGGCCAGCATCGTTGGTTTGTGCATGGTGCAGATGAAGCCAAGAAATTGGCGAGCGACACTCACAGATCAAAATGATATGATTTATCACAAGGCAGGGCGTGCAAAAGGACAGAAAAAGATGCTCGCGCGTTGGTGTTCAACCACAGGTGCGTAGCGGGGCCAGTGTGCCATCAAAGGACCCCACCTTGTACTCTGGCTGGCGGGTGAACGAGGGGTCCAGAGCCACGGCCGCGCCCAGCGCTGCGTCCGCCTCTGAGAAGCGGCCCAGGGCGTACAGCGCATCAATCAGGCGCACGTGGGCCTGGGGGCGCGGCAGGAACGGGGCAGGCGGGGGCGCAGCGGTGCGCGGTAATAATAGTCCTGTCAGTAGCATCACACTGAAGCCACCCTAAGCTGACCCCTGCTCTATTGTGGGAGCGCTGACAGCCAAGCGTTTCCGTGATGTACACACACAGCTCAGCGAATTCATGCTGGCAAAAAGGGCCCATGCAGGCGACCGTGACACGCAGGGCGATGGGATTGGGACCGCGGTGGGGCTGGGGTTTGAGTTGAGTTTTGACTTATGGGTGGCAGTCGCACTGGGGGTTGGGAGTTGGAAGTCGGGATTTGAGACGAGGGTTTGCATTGGGGTAAGTGTTGGGGGTTGAGTGGGGTTTGGGGGTTGGTGTTGGGGGTTGAGTGGGGTTTGGGGGTTGGTGTTGGGGGTTGAGTGGGATTTGAGATGAGGGGTTGAGTGGGGTTGGGCGGTGGTGTGCGCACCTTGTGGAAGCCCCTGGGTGCGCCCTCCACCGCCCGCCGCGCGGCGGCAAGCGCGTCCTGGTGGCGCCGCATGTGCATGTAGGCAGCCGACAGGTTGCTGTGCACCATGTAGGCGCTGCCGGCGCTCGGGCTCGCCTCCAGGGCGGCCTCGTACCTGGCCGGGCGGGGCGCAGCGCAGCGGTGACTTCGGCGGGGTCCTCGCTGCCAGGGCAGAGTCTCTACTTGCACCGCGTTGGTGCAGGGCGATGGCACGGCAGCGCTGCTGCCAGAGGGGGAGAGGTCCGAGCAAGGGGCGGGGCCTGTGCATGCGAGGGCCCTCACGTGTTGACGGCGCCCCCAAAGTCCCCCGCCATGGCCAGGGCATTGCCCGCTAGCCGCAGCTCCGTTGCCTTCAGCAACTTGCATCGTGTGTGTCGGGAAGGGGGGGGGGTCAGGTTGTGACAATCCGAGAGCAACGATAAGGCGGGAGCTTCTGGGACAGGCTACGATTTCAGTGCAAGGGCGCGCCCGAGGCCGCTGCTCAGGCCGCTCGGCAAGAAACATGAGGCGCCTGCACCTGGTGTCTCCCCTGCTCCCGAACAAGCAACACCTCAGCACGCCTGTCCCCCAGCACGCAGCCATGAATCACTTGCCGCGTGCAAGCGCTCTGGGACCGATCCACCTGCCCACCTCCTCCCCAACGTCTGCGTCGCAGAACGCCCGCAGCGCCTGCGTCAGGTCCGCCGGCGTGCTGACGTGGCGCAGCACGATCTCGTCAGGCAGCACAACCAGGTTGGGCCCGCTGCCGCAGTTGCCCAGGCAGCCGCCAGCGGTGATTTCGACGCCCCTCAGGCCCAGGTCCTGGCCGAAACGCAGGACCTGGATAGGGCCAGCGGAGAATGAGGATGTTGGGTGGGAAAGTGAAGGGCAGGGCGAGCGGCGCTTGTGCGGAGGAAGCCGAAGATACTCTCAGACCCATGCACAAGCCATGGCCATACCCATAGCTTCCGTTGCGCAAAGTGCTGAGCTCCGGTTGTGGAGGGGGTATCTCACCTGCTCTGCCCCCTGCTTCTTGCAGACCTTGCTGGTGCACACGCGGACCTCTCGCACCTCAGGCTGCGCGGTGGAGGAGGCACCCAAGTCCTGCGCAGCAGCAGTGCGCCCACGCATGGAGCTTGCGAAAGCCATGCAGCAACGCGCATGGAGCGTCACGCATGCGAACAGGAGCAGCAGCCAGTGTACCAATGCCCATAAAGAGTGCTTATCAGCTACTCACGTTCGTAATGGTCAGCCGCGCTCGCCGGCCGGGTCGAAGGGCTGCGGCTGATGCTGATGCTGCACGCCGCCTGCCCTGGCACCGTCCACAAGTTGACGCATGGGCGCCCGGGCCGCTGTGCACACCCAATATCATGTCTTGATTTGACAAATAGGTGATGATGGCGACCTTATAGCAAGGTTATAGCAAGGTTTGCGGCTTTCGACAATGTCTCGGGTGCGCAGAGCGTGCAGCGCGGCGTGGACTTTTATCACAGCTCGAGAACCACTAAAACAAATCAATCAGGGCCAAGCGCGGCTCGAAAACTCTGCATACGCTGCTGTAGTACTTCAAGTCTGCACCGAGCATCGAATCGGCACAAACAAAAGAGTGCACTACTGGTGACATTTGGGCTTCCTGGAGCACATCTGAATTGCTGTCATTGCTGCCTCCATCGCGACTCTCTCATCTCACCGTCGTAGATCGCGCAAAAAACTCACTGCGTGAGCACACCTCATTACAGGTAGCGTCACAGCGGAACATGCCGGCAACTCTGCAGAGTTTGGGAGCTAGGGGCACCGCATTCAAGGCAGCGACCAGCGGCCGTGCGAGCCTCTCATCTCGCCCACAGCAGGCGCAGCAGCAGCGGCGGGCTCCCGTCTGCCACGGCCTTGAGCCCAGCGTCGCGGCGGCTGTGACGCAGCAGGCGATCGCCTATGCGGTGACTCTGGGCGCGGAGGGCGCCTTCAGCTACACGTCTGTGCCAGCGGGTGACAAGGGGCGGCCGCAGGTAGGGATCACAGGGCATTTTGGTGGAGGTTCAACAGAACCAGCCCGCTCTGTCGCTAACCAGCCAGCTGCCGCCTGATGGCGCGGTGGATCTAAGAGCGCGGGATTTGCAGGATGAGCGTATGCGGTTCATATGCGGTCGACGCCACTTGTAGCGCCCGTGCAAGCGCCCGGCCCCATGCATGCGCCTGGCCCCATGCGAGCGCCTGGCCCCACACAGAAGGCCTGCCATGTTCCGACCTGCACCCCCACACACATGCGCCACAACTTCCCCGACTCTTCTGCACTGCAGATCCCCTTGATCGGCGCCGGCGTTGCCGGCACCGCAGTGGTGAGAGCGTGCACACCCCAGCCGTGCGCCCAAGCGCCTGCTTTCCCGGGTGGCGGCCCGGGCGCCAAATCACCGTTTCCCCCGCACCCGAAACGCGCGTCGCAGCCGCCGCCAGACCCTGAATGGCACCACCCTTGCCGCCCTCCCGCGCCCCTTGACAACACAACCACGTGCACGCACAAACCTCTGATCCGCATCTAAACCAATCCAGGCTGTCGCGCTGGTCAAGGGGGGCGGCGACGGGCCGCTCGCGTCAGCGGGCCTCATCCTCGGGTTTGCGGTTGCGGGCGCCATGCTGGCGGCCAGTGCGAAGCGCGCGGTGGACCTTGAGTATACCGATGGCGACTGGCCGGGTGAGGGGCAGGGCGGGGTTGGGGCCGCACGGCTGGGGGTTGGTGTTTGTGCGGGTACTGGGGGGCAGCCTAGCACAGGCTGATCTAGGGCCTGGGGCGCGTGGCGCGGCCTTGCAAACGTGGAGGGTGTTTTTTTGGGGGGAGAGCGAAGGCAGCAAATGGGAGGGCAGCAGCGCCAGGCCGGGGTGGGCGACCACCCTGATACACACAGGGCACCCTGGCGCACTGACAACGGCGCAGACAAGCAGCGCCGCCTGGGCTTGGCCCGGGCGCCGACAGCCGCCGCCCCTGCCGCCCCTCCGCGGCCCGCCGCCGCCGCAGGGCCCAAGGTGTGGCCGGCGACCATGGGCCTGATCAGCTTCTTTGCCCTCAGCGTGTTCTGGCAGGCCTTCTTTTCGGCGGCGTTTGCCAAGTAACCCAAGTTTTGACTCCGCGTCAAATGCACCCAGCTGTGCAAACCTGTTTTGTCAATTGTAACCAACCTCTATGCCTGGGCCCACACCAAAGTGTTGGTGCCAGGTGTTTGATTAAATGCACAAAAACCCACGAGATGCACAACATGAATGGATCTGACTTTTGACCAGAGCGCAGCGCCACGGGGCGCGTCGCCTTCAAGAGGCAGGCCAGAGCAGCACACCAGAGCACGAACGCACAGGCGCCGACGCGCTACTGTCATCCCCGGGGCCAGAACCACGCGACCAGCACGCCGGCGATCGCGATCGCCGCGCCCACCCAGTCGCCGACGTCGGGCATGTCGCCGTCGACGGCCGCTCCCCAGGCGTATGACATGACCACAAACACGCCCCCGTAAACGGCATAGACCCTCGCGAACGCGGCCTCGGCGGGCTGGAGGGTCGGGATGAAGCCGTATGCGCAGAGGACCGCGCAGCCTGGGGCGGATGCAGGGGCCGGGGGCGGGGAATCAATTGGGGTTGTTGGCAAGCGCATGGGCGGATCAAGGCCAGTATTTGGGGATGAACGCTGCAGCTGGCAGTCCATGATGTGCTGCTAGGCGGCCTGTGCTTGGGGCATGGGCGCGTGCACTGTCCTTGGAAGAGTGACTGATCCAGCCATAAAGAGCCGCTGCACCGCAAACACGACAGTTGCAGACGACAATTGCAGTCACCTGCCACTATCCACCACCATGGTCGCTTGTTCCTGACGCCCTGCCACACCAGCCAGCCCCCACCGATTTCTGGGTCGCGATGTGAAGGGGTGGCGGAACAGGGTTGTTGGGGAGAAGGGTGTAGGAGGGCGATAGGTTCTACTGGGGGCTCTGTCGGCATGCAAGGCGTGTCAAGAGTGTTGGCTGGTCGGTGGGCGGGGGAGGATACGCGCGGTGGGCACCTGCTAGCCCAGCGAGGATGAAGATGCCCAGTGTGGCCGCAACCTGCGGCGCAAGGCAGCCGGGCAGCGAGGCGGACGCCTGACGACCGCAGCGCAAGCAGTTGTCAGCACACATACACAAGCAGCAGCAGCAGCAGCAGCAGCAGCAGCAGCAGCAGCCTGGCACACAGCCCGACCCATCTCGGTTCTAGTCGCGCTACGCTCTGCCCACCTTTGCGGCCGTCCATTGTATCTTTGGGCTTCCCACCGCCGCCGCTGCTGTCGCCGTTGAGAGCGCGTGAGCTGGCCCTTCAGTGCCCGTGGCGGGCGCTGCCGCGGCTGCCTCATGCGCCGGGCCGGCGGTGCTGCTGCCATCCGTCACGCTAGCCTCGAAGTGTGGTCGCATGGCGCGCGGTCACTGGCAGCGGCGTGACCTCTGGGCACGGTTGGCAGTGCACATGGATGCAGGCGCAGGCACCCGTCGCCCGAGCGCGAGTGGCGGGCCCTGCGGAGTCAAGCCCCCTTTTGCTGGATGTATGAATTAACCTTGATGGCTCAGATAATATTTAGAAGACCAAACAATCAGCGCAGGCGTCAATACAAGACGCAATTGGACAAGCAAAGATCACGTTTTCTCGTATTCGCGCTCAACGTGACCAGCAACATGAAAAGAATACAGCATACCGGGCAACATATGCAGCAGCATGGCTCCATCAGCGAAGCGCCACTGTGGCAGCGTCGTCCACGCCGCAGCTTCGCGCGTGCTGCCGCCGAGCCGCACACTCTTGCGCCCTCTGAACGCAACGCGGCATTGGCGGCTGTTGACGTGACAGCGCCACCAAGCGGCAACCAGGCGGGCGGCGGCCAGCAGCACGAGCCGCAGAGATTTGGGGAGCAGGAATATAATCAAACTCGGCAGAGCAGGGAGAGGGACCTGTGGGCAGCGAGCGTTCGGTGAGCCATGCCGCGCCCATCCGCTGCACTTTCGTAGGCGCCTGCCAGGATGCCGATTAGAAATCCCGTATGTGGCGTGAGGGTGCTTGTGCGATCCATGCAGCTGTCATCATACAGCCACAGGGGACGCCGCGAGTGACGCCTGCACCCATCCTTCCCGCCCAACCCCCCAGCGCCGCCGGCGCGCAGGGCCGCCGCCGCCGCGCCGCCCCCGCTCCGCCTGGCGCCGCGCCGCTGCCCGCGCTCGACCCGCCGCCGCGGCTGGCCGGCGTGAGCGTTGTACTCGTCGAGCCCCTGCGGCCCCGCACTGTCGGCACCGTGGCGCGGGTCTGCGCCTGCTTCGAAGCCCTGGACCTCCATTTAGTGCAGCCGCGCTGCGACCACCTCAGCAGGCGCGCGTACGCCCCGCACGCGCTGCTCGCCCCCCATGGCCGGCCCGCCGCTTCCGCCGCATATGTGGAGGAGCACGTGAGGTCAACGCTGACGGTGTTGGCGACGGGGACAGGGCGTTTCTAGGCTTTGAAACAGGCTGCCTGAGCCCCTGCCTGCGCCCATCAATCCGGACCGTACCGCCCCC
>NW_014011255.1:0-783 GCF_000611645.1 Monoraphidium neglectum
CCGCCGCCGCCAGCGCCGCCGCCGCGGCTCGCTCCGCGGCGCCGGCCGCCGCCGCTGCGGCGTCTGCCTCGCTCGCGGCGCGCGCCGACGCGTCCGCGCGCGCGTCGGCCGCCGCGCAGCGCTCCCGCAGGCTGGAGAGCTCTTGCTGCACCCGGGACTGCTCGTTCGCGACCGCCGCCTCCGCCGCCCGCGCCGCCTGGCCGGCGGCGGCCTCAGCGCTCGCAGAGGCGTGGGTGGCGGCGGCCAGCGCGTCGGACGTCGACGCGCGCAGCCGGAGCAGCTCCCCGCGCGCCGACTCCCGCACCTGCGGTTTGGAAAGGCGAGAGGGTGTGCAGTTGGTCGAGATTGGAACCCATTTTGGGTCAGCAAAGAGGGTGGGAGTGCCGCCCAGGCGCAGCCGGGGACGTCTGGGGGATGCCCTTAAACAGCAAACGTGGCGAGGGGTCCTTCCAAGCATCAGCATGGGGTTGCCGCCGCACGTCGAGCCAAGAATTGCCACCACGCAGCGGCCGCGCCGGCCGACGCACCGCCTCAAGCTCCCTCCGCGCCGCCGCCGCCTCCTCCCTTGCCGCCTCGGCGTCGTCGCCCGCCGCCGCCGCGGAGGCCTCGGCCGACGCGGCCGCGGCGCACGCCTGCCGCAGCCCGACCTGCAACTCCCCGCAGCGCGCCGCCAGCGACCCGATCGCGCCCATCGCTGCGTCAGCCGCGGCGCGCAGCGCCCCGGAGGCACCACCCGGGGGCGCCGGCTGCCAGCCGGGGGGCGAGGCGGCTGAATCTATGGGC
>NW_014011255.1:1244-4177 GCF_000611645.1 Monoraphidium neglectum
CCCCGCCTCGCCGCCGGCCCGCGCAGCGCGGCTCAGCAGCCGCTCGGCCTCCTGGGCCATCGCCCCCTCGCCTGCCTCCAGCGCGCGCGCCGCCTTGGCCGCCGCGCCCTCTGACTGCGCGGCGCGCCGGCGCAGGCGCCGCAGGCGCGACCGCAGCGCGGCGGCCGTTAGCGCCGCGAGCGCTGCTGCGTCGGCCGCGCGCGCCGCCGCGGGGACCGGCGGCAGGGCGCCCGAGTGACCGTCCGCGCCGGCCCTGACGCCGCCGCCGTCGGCGCCGCTGTGGCTAGCGCCTGCAGCGGGCGCCGCGGTCCGCAGTGGTGGCAGCAGGAGCAGCTTCCCCTCTAACTGCTCAAGCAGCAGGCGATCCTCTCGGGCTTCCTCGTCAATTGCAGCATCCATGCCCTGCGGCCCACTGGGCAGCTGCTGGGGCGCGTGCCGCAGCTGCTCGCCTGAGCTGGCCCGCAGCTCTTGAGCGGCGAGCGCCGCCGCCTCTCGCGCCTGCGTCGGGCGGCATCACACACAGCGCGCGAGAGTCAGGGGGAGGCGTTCATCAGGGTTCAGAGTTCAGAGCCAAGCCCTGCCGACATGGATTTGCCGATCTCCGGTCGGATCGCGCCGTGCCTCAGAGCGTGTCATGTGCCTCCACCCACAAGCACAGCCCACCGGTCGCGGAGCACCGATCAGCATTTCGGGTGCCGCACTCCTGCAGGCCAGATGCTTGGCTTACCTGGTCAAATACGAGCCAGCACCCCGCCTCCGCCGCCTCTGCCCGCCGCCGCGCCTGCGCCAGCTCAGCAGCCGCAGAATCAACCCGCAGCTGCAGCTGCGCCGCCCGCGCTGCGCCCGCCGCCGCGCCCACGCGCGCGACCTCGCCGCGGCCCGCCTCCTCGTCGGCGCGCGCCGAGGCGCCGGCGGCCGCGGCGTGCGCGTCGGCGAGCTGCGCGTGGAGCGCGACAGCCGCACGCTTTTCGCTCGCGATCGCATCTGCCAGCGCGGCCCGCAGCTCCACGATGCGGTCGTCTTTGGCCTGCCCAAAATTATGGGATGAGCGGCGCACAGGCGGCGGACGTCATCACAGCGGTGGCACTGCGGTGATATGTAATTTGATGTGCGCCGAAAGAGACATACCAATGCTGTGATGCAGAGCTGTCGAATGGTTGCAGGGGTCCCTCTGAGGTGCTCTCCTTTGACTTGGCTCTCAAAACTCAAAGCGGCGCAGCCCATGCCTGCCAGCTCTCTCTACGTCAAGCTTTCAGGAATGCAGGGGCCGCAGCGCACCTGGAGAGCCTCCTGCGCCGCGGCCAAATCCGCGGCCTTCGCAGCCGCCTCCCCCTCTGCCTCCACGCACCGCCGCACCGCGTCCGCCGCGTGCCGCTGCGCGTCGCGCGCCTGCAGCCCCGCGGCGCCCGCCGCCGCCCGCGCCTCCTCGAGCTGCCGCCGCAGCCCCCGCTCCTCGCCCTCCCCCTCACCCTCGGTGGCGGCGGCGGCCTCGGCCGCGGCCGCAGCCGCTGTCGCGGCGGCCACCTCGGCGAGCGCCGCCGCGGGGCGTGCTTCGCCATCGCCTGCGCGCGCGGTCAGGCGCTCTACTTCATCCGTCGCCGCCGACAAGGCCTCCGCCAGGCTGGCCAGCTTCGCCTCGGCTTCCTCCTTCATGTCGTCCAGCCGCCGTCCCAGCGCGCGCCCCTCTGCCTCCGCGGCCTCGAGCCGGCGCGACAGGTCCGCGGCGCGCGCATCTGCTGCGGCGGCGGCGGACGCGGCGGCGGACGACGCAGCGGACGCCGCGGTCGCGTCGGCGCGCGCAGCGGCTTCGCCGCGCTCGAGGTTCAGGATTGATTGGTGCACCTATTCGATGCGTTTTGGGGATGAGCACGGGTCACACAGCCATCCGACAGCTGCCAACATCAGGCAATGCTGGATTATGATCACAGCAGGGGCGGCGGCTGATTTGATTTGCAGGAGGATCGCCAACACAGCTTTGTGCAGTTTGCACATGAGCCGCTGCGCCGCCTCCGACCACGGGCGCGCAGCGCCGGCCGCCCCGGCGCACCTGCGCCAGCACCTCCCGCACGCGCGCCACCACCAAGTCCGCATCCCCGCCCTGCAGCTGCCGCGCGGCGAGCACGCGCGCGGTCAGCGCCTCATACGCATCCACGCCGAGCCCCAGCCGCCCCAGCGCGCCGCCCTTGAAGCCGAAGGCGACCTCCAGGTTGTGGGGGCTGAGGGCCGTGTGCACCGCGAGGAAGCTGTCGCGCAGCTGCGAGTACGCGGCGTGGAGCTGCTGCTGCTGCTGGCGCGCGGACTCCAGGGCGGCGCGTTGGGACTCCAGCTGCGCGGCCTCCAGCCCCTTTGTGTGAAGGCGTGGTTTCGACGAAAACAAAGCGCGAGTTGAATGGACGGGTGCCGCGTGTGGCTGCCTGGGAGGGCTGCAATCGCGGGCGGCGGCCAAGGCGCCATCTCCGCGAGCCGCAGCCCGTACAATGTTACAGGCTGCGGGTGCGGGCCGCGGGCGGCGAGAGCCGCCTCGCGCGCGGCGCGGCGCGGCGCGCGGGGGGACCGTTGGGCGCGCGCGCGGCGTCCACCTGTATGTGCTGCACCACCGCCTGGTCCCTGGCCGCCAGGCGTGCCGCCATCAGCCGCAGCTGGTCCCGCATCTCAGACACCTCTGGGGGGCGCATCGGCATGGGGTGGAGGGGGCGCGGCTCAGGTCGGCGGGGGCGCGGCGCTGTATACGTGTGGTGATGACGAGGCCTGCAACACGGCCCTCATGGAGCACGGGCTGGCGAGGACAGGCATAGTGGGCGTTTGCGCCTGCGGGGCAGGGTGCCGCGGCCCGTTTGGGCGTCCGTACGATCCGGGGCCTTCCCGTCCCGCCGCTCCCGGCCCACCGCACCCGCCGCGGCGGCGTCCAGCTGCGCCTGCGCCTCCTGCCGCCC
>NW_014011255.1:4530-10251 GCF_000611645.1 Monoraphidium neglectum
CGCCCGCGCTCCGCGGCCGCCAGCCGGCCCGACGTCGCGTCGAGCGCCGCGCCGGCGGCGGCGGCCGCGTCGCGCGCCGCCGCCAGCTGCTGCTGCAGGTCGGCAGCTTCGCTGGACAGCGCCTCGCACCGCGCCTGATCGATTGCGGCAGAGCGCGGCAATTTGAGGGGCCCGGGCTGCGTTCCCTGGTTTATGTATGTCTCCATTTTGGGTCCAACCCAGCCCCAGCTCATGCCAACACCCTGGGCACGCTGCACGCCGCTCCCCCGGCTGCTTGCGTTCCCCAAGCCTCTCGACCAACCCGGCTAGATGTAAAATTGGTGTGGGCCACTGCGTCCTGCTCGGCGCGGCGCAGGGGACCTTCGCACCTCGCAAGGCACGCACGCCGCCGAGGCGCCCACCTGCGCGGTCTCTTCCAGGGTTCGCACCCGCCGCTGCAGCACGTCCCGCTCCGCCGCAGCGGCGCCGCGCTCGCGCTCCAGCGCCGCCGCCGCGTCCTCGAGCTGCCGCTCCAGCCGCAGGCGCTGCTGCCGCATGTCGGCCGCCGCGGCGTCGCGCTGCCGCTGCAGCTGGGCCCTCTCCGCCGCGAGCGCCTGGATGGAGGGCGTCGGCACGCACGCAAGCGTGCGCATGCATCAAACAGCAATCCCAGCATGCCGTTCCGCGCCAAACCAGCCACAACAACTTCCTTGCTTCACCGAGGAATGTTTGTGTGTGCATCCCTTTTTAAAATGTGAGCGCAGCATGAACGCAGAGACAATCGCGCAGCACGCCAGACCTGCTTTGCGCCCTCCAATAGGCGCCGCGTGGCCTCTTCCCTGGCCCTGGCGCCAGCCTCAGCAGCAGCCACCCTCTGAGCAGCATCTGCCTGCACCGCGGCGAGCTGCAGCTTAGCTGCGCCTAGTTGGTCAGCATGCTGTTGCTGCAGCTGCTGTTGCTGTTGCTGCTGTTGCCGCTGCTCCTGCTGCTGCGCTTGCTGTTGCTGCTCCTGCTGCTGCTGCTGCTGCTGCCGCTGCTGCCGCTGCTGCTCTTGCTGCGATGGATTCAAAAGCACAGGCTCCTCCAGAAGCGCGCTGGCACCATATTGAGGGGGATCGACGCCCGCCGCCGATCGCAGGGGCAGCCCCGGCGGCCCGCTGCCCTGCACATCGCCTGCTGCAGATGCTGCTGGAGTGTCCGCTGTAATTGCCGCCTCAGCGCCATTCGGGGAGGGAGTGGTGGCTGGGCCACCGCCCGTCCGGGTGGCGGCAGTTGCTGCGGCGCTGTCGCCCGATACCCAGTCAGCAATGCGCTGCCATTTGTGGCGCGGGTCCACCACCACCCGCCTGGCTGCCGGAAGCTCCTCACAGGCCGACCCCTCGTCGTCCTCAACCTGCTGATGTTGCTGCTGCCGCCGCTGCCGCCGCCGCCGCTGCTGCTGCTGCTGCGGCGGCGGCGGCGGCGCCACCGGCTGCTGCTGCTGCTGTGGCGGCCTTTGTTGCGTGTGTGGCGCCTCAGCCAGCCCCGTCATCCAGCCAATGTCGCCCTCCTCACTTGCGTCTGCGTTGCATGGCATGCCATCCCACAACACACTTAAAGGAGCGGCCCCTCACACCCAACTGCTGCTCTCAGGAATGCTGCATGCAGCGAAAGCTCGCGATTGTCAAGAGTCTCACCTTGTCGCCGCCTAGGCGGCGCCGTTGGCCGCGGAGGGCTCCGCACCGCCGCTCGCAGGGCTGCGGCCCGCTGCGGGTGGAGCACGTCGCTGTCGGCGCTGAGAGTCGAGCTGCTGGTTCCGCGGTTGCTGCCGCGGCCCTCGCTGGCCGGCGCGGGCCGCTGGGCGGCTCGGACGACGCGCTCCAGGCCGTCGACGCCCTGCGAGGGCGAAATCCCACAGGAAGGGCCCATTTATAGTGTGTCTGCTGCGGCTACGCTGCGATGCGTGCCTGAGGGCCCACCTGCACGCCTTCGCGCCGAGCCGCTATGATATGGCGCCGCCATGCGTCGGTCGAGACGGCTTCCTGCATGGCGGCAGGGGCGCGCTCGTCACTGTGCGCGCATTGCCCGGTTAGCCGGCAGTCGACTTCGCATATAGATGAACTTACAGATGTAGATGTCATTTATCATAACATCATGCTTGAAAATCAACGACGCCAAAGCGACTAGATCGTCTCTATACCGTCGCGGAACCAATTGAAATTTTTATGTTACAAATTTGAAATGTGCTGTTTGCACATGCAACCCCGCTGCACAACCAGATCATGCCAATTCAAACGCGGGAAGTGGAACTTCAGGCGTTGAGGTGAACTGGATTTCGTAGAACAATTCCTTTCGTACCTACATTAAGCTCCTGCGATGTGGGCAGGCTGGTGCAGCCTGCCTGTTGCAAGTACGCATGGCAGAAAGCGGTGTTCCTGCCCCACGACCCCCGAGGGTGAAGTCCTAGCCAATTTTTACACTTGGGCACAGCGCATTGTGCTCCTGCCTGCAATCCCCTATAGATCAGGGGTTGTAATGAAACGGCAATGAGGGTACACACACGCTGTTGCTCCAATGAACAGCGGCAGAGCAGCAACCCGCCCAACAGCAAACCCGGGAGCAATGATCCACAACCGGCACCCAATCAGCGCACCCGCGCCGTGCCCGGCGGCGTCGCACCCAGCGAAGAACCATCCGGCTCAAACAGCTCGTTGTTGTGCAGCCACGCCATCGCGTCGCCGTGCGGCAGCCGCACGCTGCCGCGCCCCAACGCGGCGACCAGCAGCGGCAGCGAGCGCGTGACCGCTGCATCAGGGGACCGGTCGTCGGCGCGCGCCCGGCTGTCCCGCTCGCCGCCGCCGCCGTCGACGCCCTCGTCGCCGCCGCCGGCCCCACCGCGCTGCCACCCCGCGGAGCGCTGCTGCTGCCCCGGTTGCCGCTTTGCGCTGCCGACCGCCCAATCGCCGGACCAACTTCCCAGCGGACCGCGGTGGCCGCCCCCTTCGCGCACGATATCTTGCAGCCGCTCCGGCGACATGGGCGGCCGCCATGCCGCGAGCGACGCTGCGACGGCCCCGGCGCTCGGGGACCGCACCCCCGGCGACGAGCGCGCCCCGGGCGCCTTGGGGCACGGGCTCGCCGCGTCGCTCGCCGCGCAGCCTGTGGGTGCGCAGTCAAGGTCAAGCATCTCCTCCGCGCCGCCGCCACCTGCCTCCTCCTCATCCTGCTGCTGCTGCTGCTGGGCTGCGGCGGCCGCGGCGGCGCTGAGCGATTGGTCGCATATCCTGCCAGACATGACTGGCATGAGCATGCTGCTGCTGTCAACGCTGCCACCATTGCTGTGGGGGTGGCCCGCCCCGTCGCCAGGCCCCTGCTCCTCCTGTTGCTGCTGCTGCTGGTGGTGGTGCTGCTGCTGCACGGGGCCCCATCCGGGCCCGAGCCCGTTGCCGCGCGCGTGGGACGCGCCGGCGCATGCGGCGAGGCGAGCGCCGCCCCCGCTGCTGCTGATGCTCTCGGCACTCGCCTCGTAGCGCGAGCGAGGCGTCGACACGTTGCTGCCGCCGCTGCCGCACGGCCCCCCGCCGCCCCCACGCGGCGAGACAAGCGGCAACCCGGGCAGCAGCAGCGACACGGGCGGCCCCTCCGCCGGCTGCTCCTGCTGCTGCGCACCCGCGGCCCGGCGCGCGGCCGCTGCAGCCGCGCCCGCGGCGGCCGCTGCCACCGCCCCGCCCGCGCCAGGCCGGCTCGCAACGCTGTGCGGGCCATGGTGCTCGGGGGTGCCGCGGGCTCCGGATCCAGGGCCCCGTTCGTCATCCCCCCGCAGGCTGCTAAGAAGACCAGGGGTTGAGAACTCCGATTGGTAATCGCCGACAGACAGGCTGCCTATGAGCACGTCGGACCCGTCGTCCAGATCTGACAGATCAGACACCGCCTGCCGCCCACCGCGGTGCCGGTGGTGGTGGTGGTGGTGGCCGCCGGGCAGCGGCGCCGACGCGGCGGCGTCGAGCGCCCGCGCCGCAGCCTCGGTCGCGCGCGGGTGCGCCGCGGCGGCCGGGTCCCCAGAGGCAGCCGGGGAGGTGGTGGGGGCCGCCGCTGGGGGCGAGGCGGCGGCGGGCGCGTCGCACTCCCGCTCATAATCAGACGTCTCGCAGCCCGATGCCTCTGGGCTTGCCGCCGCCGCCGCGCCGAATGCCGCCGCACCCCCTGATGGCGTGCCGGCCGCCGCTCGCTCGCCGCCAGACGGCTCGCAAGGGTCACTCAACTCTCCGCCCTCGTCCGACTCAAAAAGCACCCTCGGTATCAACGGCGCGTCAGCAGACGCGTCTGCGCCCAGCCGCGGGCGCCCCGCAGCAGGGGCCGTCATCGCCGCGGCGCGGCCGGCGCCGGGGCGGGTGCGGCCGCCGCTGCGGTCCTGCGAGGCTAGAGAGCGCCGCTGCGCGCTCGCGCGCTGCTCGCTGCCGGGCCCGGGGCCGGCGGCGGTGAGGCGCTCGCCCGGAACGCCGCCGGGCGGCGCGGTCTCGCTGCGCGGCCGCGGCTCTTGCTGCTGCTGGTGCTGCTGCTGCTGCTGCTGCTGCTGTTTGTCCAAGCTGGAAGTCAGCGCGTGCACCGGCGACAGCGCAAGCGCCTGCGCGGATGCCCGCTCCTCCTGCGCAACACTTGCATCAGGATCCGAGGCTGCGGGCGAGCCGCGCGCTCTGGACGCTCCCACGCCACCGCCGCGGCCAGACGGGCCCGCTTGCTGCTGCTGGCGGGGCGCCTGCTGCGATGGCTGCTGGTCGTCCGAGCGCGCGGCGTCCGCCTGCTGCTGCCCCTGCCGCGGCTGCAGCCTGCTGCCGCTCCCCGGCCGGTGCACCGCGGAGCGCCTGCCCAGGTCCTTCGACGACACGGAGGATGCGCCCTCCAGCCGCGTGCCCTCCGACGCGTCGTCCCTGTCGCCGCGCTGGCTGGACGGCGGGGACAGCTCTGTGGGGCTGTCCTTGTCCTTAGGATACCGGCTGTCGCGCGACCCGCCGATCGGCGCGACTGTGGGCCTGCGCAGGGCCCGGACGTGTCGCGTATGTGCACATGTGCGAGGTGGAGAGCAGTAGAGGCGTCACGAGCGGCGCGAGCAACGCGCCAGAGGCGCGCCGCACGCCGTTGAGCATGAAGCAGCACCTCATTTGCACTGCCTGCCCCACCCTCCCAGCCCCGGATCCGCTCACCACCGCCGCGCCGAGCGCTTGCTGCCGCTGTGTGGGCCACCGCCCTCGCTGGCTGCGAGGCTGCCGGAGCGCTCCAGCCCCCGCGCGAACGCCGCTGCGGCAGCGCTGAACCCCTCCTTCAGCGCCGCCCCCGCGCGCGACGCCTCAAGCCGCGCCGCCTTCGCCGCTTTGGCGTACAAGTCCGCCTCAGCCTGCGCGCTCTCGAGCTCCTGCTGCCACCACACCAGCTTCTTCTGCAGCTCGTCGCGCTCCGACGCGCTGCGCGCGGCGTCCGCGCGCGCGGCCGCCAGCTGGCGCTCCGCCTCGGCCCGCTGCTCGGCCGAGGCAGCGAGCTGCGGGGCGCGCGCGCGCGCACGCGTGGTCAGTGGTTGGTCGCAGGCTGGCTCGCGCCCGAGTGCTTAGGGCAGGCGCACAGGGGCAGGCAGGCGCTGAGCGCTCGTGACGGTCCCGAGGGCCTGCTCGTGACGCCCTGTCACTCTCGTCACCGCAACGCCTGCGACAAGGGATGATCCACCTTCCCCGATCGCCTCGCGGCCCTGTCCCCCCCCGCCCCCGCCCGCAC
>NW_014011254.1:0-5707 GCF_000611645.1 Monoraphidium neglectum
GTTTGGGGGGGAGCTTGATTGTTGCCCTGCACCACCACCACGGCCACCTCCACCACCACAACTGCCGACTACACAGCGACTTCCCCTATTCACCACCAAACCATCACCACCACCACTAGCACCACCACGAGCCGCCACCATCACCCCAGATCCACACGCGCCCCCACACCTTCTGCAGCAGGAAGCCGGCCACCGAGGGCTTCAGGTACTTGGTCACGCCCTCGGTGGACGCGTGCGCGCGGTGCGCAGTGCCGAACGCGTCGTTCACGTACAGGTCAGCGTTGGCCGCCAGCTGGCGGGTGCGGGACGGGCGGTACGAGGGTGGGGCGAGTGAGTGTGTGCTGGGCTGATGGGTGCGGATGGGATATCTGATGGAGGCCTGGGGGTGCGACCAGAGGTTGCAGCGCGCTCACGGAGTTTTGTTACTTGACTGCAACACAAGGGTCACAGCAGCGTCGCGCTTCGCAGCGTGCAGCCCACAACACCCACAGCACCACATGTGAGGCGCAATCGTGTAAATACGCCAACTCATACTGTGCATGTGCCGGCATACCGCTGTTCCAGCCCCTGCACCGTCCGCCCTGACCCTTGCACCTTCTCCCCCCTCCCCCTGCCCCTTCACATGCTTGCTGGACACATGCCTTGTGCAGATGCATGCGTGCATGCATGGGTACAACCCCTCCCCTAAATCACACTCTCGCACCTTCTTGGCGAACTCGGCCTCGTTCTTCTCCTCCTCCTTGTAGAACCGCACGTTCTCAAGCAGCAGCAGCTGCGGCAGCGGCAGCATCAGATGTGATCGGCGAGTTGGATCAGCACGAGCACATTCTCATGCATGACGATGACGAAGGCGCTGAGACTGATGCATGCCCGCGTGGTGGGAGCATGCACGCCGGCGCATGGGCAGAATGCATGCCATGCGAAGCATGCGGGGGGTCCTGCGTGTGCTGCTCCAGCCGCACGCAAGCCGATGCAGAAAGCGTGCGGAAGCATGGTCGCCTCAAGCATGGCGACCAAACTAGGGGATCCGCCACCAATGCGTCGCGCGGCGCATACCCCTCCCCTCCCCCGGCGCGTCAACCATTCAAACCCTCCAAGCGCACCTCGCCGTTCTTGGCGTCGACGACCGCCTTCTCCACCTCAGCGCCGATGCAATCGTCCAGCTTGGTCACCTGTCAGGCCGAAAATTCAAATTGTCCCGTTCTGTTCTTGTCGGCCTCAGCAGGGCAGGATGGGGCCTCACTTGTCCAAGCACTCTGTGCAAGTGCTGCCATCACCACTGCTCCGAAAAAAGGAGCAGCCCTGCGCGATCAAGGCCCTGCTGCTCTATGGGGCGGCAGACCGAGCTGCCGGCGCGCCGGTCCGCTGGCAACTGCGAGGCTGACCAAGGCTTGAGCTCACCGGCTTGCCCAGCAGCTCGGACAGGCGCGGCGCCACGGGCGTCAGGCGGAACCTGAAGGGGAGAGGGCGGACGCAGGGTGCGCCGGGGTCGCTAACAAGCCGCCCCTCGGCAAATTCCAGCCACGCCCGTCAGCGTGGCACCACCATGCACGCGTCGGCCGCTCTCCGCACGCATGGGGCACACGAACAAAGATCCAGGCAGCCATTAGAACAGCTGAGTGGCGGGGGGGATAGTTGAGGGGCATGGCGAGGGGTACTCACTTGTCCTCAGGGCCCGACTTCGGGCGGCCCTGCAATCAGGAGAGCGGGGCGCCACAGTATGTGACAACAGGGTCAAGGGAAGCGTTCCGCACAGGCCAGGCCATCCCTGCAACAGACCTGCAAATGTGTTTGGTGCCCCATGCACCCTTCACACATGGCCGCGTTCATGGACATCCCCACGGCCCCCTGCCCCCCCGCGGGGGCGGCTTGCGGCCTCGAGGACTGGGGAGCCTTTTCCGACCGGGAAGTTCCCGCTCACCAGGTGGGAAGTGAGCAGCACCTTGGCGCCGTTGTCCAGGAGGTACTTCAGGGTGGGCACCGCCGCCCTGAGAGCGGAGGGGGGGGTGTCACCGGGGTGTACGAGTCAGGCGCCCAGCAAAGCCGTAGGTAAGTGGGATGAGGGGCAGTAATAGGGGAGGAGCACATGTTCAAATGTGAGCATTCAAGGCATGCTTGTTGAAGTGGTGGATGGTTGGACGTGAAGAACCACTACATATAAGGCGCACAAGGGAGAAAGCGCATGCACGCGTCGTCCGTCTTCTTTCTGTGTGCTCGCACATAGCATGGTCGCCGCACATACACGCATGCATGAAGAGCCATGTGTTTTCCCCCGAGCGGACGGGCGGACGGGCGGGCCGGCGGGCCGGCGGGCCGGCGATGGGGTAGCGGGCGAGAGAGGCAGGCGCCAGCGCCGCCTTCGTTAGCCCCACCTGATGCGGGTGTCGTCGGTGATGGCCAGGGTCTGCTTGTCAAGCGGCACATTGAGGTCCGCGCGCACAAACACGCGCTTGCCCTCGAGGTCGTCCTTTGGATTGGGGGTGGGGGTGGGCGCATGAGGGGTCTTGTTTGGCTGGCCGGGGCAAGATCGACCGGGGCGGCAGCACGGACTGTGCCTTTGAGTGGCGGCATGCAGCGCTCGCCACAACGGCGCCGCGTGAGGATGGTCATTTGAGTCGTACGGCAGTGCAGAGCGGGCAATTGGCCCAATGTGTGGGCATTGCACAGCGCTGGGCGGGCGTGCGCCCACCACCACCATGAAGGGGGCAGAGCCCCAGCGCATGCGCCTGATGTGGCACACGCACATGCTCCGGGGTTGAGATCGGACAGCAGTCAAGGCCCGGCCGCTAAGAACGCATACATTTGGCTGACTGAGCGATGCCTTGGAGTCCCGGGCAGCGCACCTTGGTGAGATCGCCCACAGACTTCTTGGCCGAGAGCACGACCAGCTTGCGAGGGCGCACGACATTGCTCCGCAGAGCAACGCGGCGGCCACCAGCCACCCGAGAGGACGCGGGAGCGCGGACGGTCTGCATGTTTGCAAAGGAGATCGACCGAGAGTGCTTTGACGTGAGGATTGGCAGAATCTAGCTGCCAATTGTTGCCTGGGAGAACGGCAAAAGGTGCACAGCGTACGGATGCAGTCGGGTAAGAGGCGTCCATCAAGACGTGAGGCACTCGGGTGTCCGCGGGCACGGTGCAAAGGCGCTGGCGGCGCTAGCGGCGGCGTGCGCGCCCCATTCGCACCCTCGCCTCAATTTAGAATGCAACAAACATCTCTAAAGGGTTTCAGGGCTCCGGACCGATAGCGGGGCGTGGCAGCGGGGTGGGATATTTGCGACAAAAATCGCTGGCCCTGCCGCCGCCCCCACAATCCTCGAGGCGTACGAAGCCACACCTGCCGCATCCTCCAGACCGCCGCATTGAGCATACCATAAGTCATGGCGCTTGTGTCTCAGCTCGACCTTTTTTCTCCTATGCAGCCGCACTGACCCGTGCCGTGACGCGCGCGTCAGATCTGTTTGGAGCTCTGATCAAGTCGGTTTGCTCTGCTGGTGCAGCCATGCGCTGCCTGACGCAAGTGCGGTGCAGGCGCTAGTTGAGTTGACCAGGCCCATGGTGGTGACCCATGTCCGTGGTGGTGGCATCTCACCTCAGCACAGTTTTGCTGAGACTGGCGTGATCTACGTGCACAGGTGGTGGCAAGCTGCGAGGTTTTTCTGGGGATTTTTTGATTGAGCAGGCCCTGCCGTTGGCTGCCTGCTACGTGGGCATTGTTCTCGAGCCTGGCTGGCTGCTGCAGCAGGAAGGGATGGGTGGCGTGCATGTTGCGTTTGTGCTGGGGCGGCGGGGTGACCGGCGGCAGCAGCCCAGGGGGTGGCCACCGCGCTTTACTGCTGAGCTAGCTCCGCTGCCGCAGCCAGGGCCGACAAGCGCGCATAACAGTGACGCGCACGCATTTTGTGAAGCGTCGCTCGCACGGGCGGGGTCGGCGGGAACCATGATGGGGAGCGTTCAGACCAGCTGTGCGAGTCAGCATGGTGACATCAGACCGTGTGGCGCGCTGAGTCGGCGGCCGCCAGGCGGCCGGGGCCCAGCGGCCGTATGTGCGGTCAGGCGATTGACGCAGAGATCGATCGATCAATCAGTGCCTGTCCATCCATCCAGTGCCATCATGAGAAGCGTGTCCCTGATTCTGAGCCACAGTTGCGGGTCTCCCAGCGGCCGCCGCCCACGGCACAATGTTCCTCTCCCCGCACAAGGAGCCTCCAGGCAGACATCGCAGTCAACTTGGATTTCGAAAAGCAATTGTCGTGCAATGAACCGGAGAGGTCGGGGCCAGCTCCCGATTTTCCTGTGGGCCGCTCGCACATTGCACGCAGTTGTGGTGTTTTGTTCGCTCCCTTGGTTTTCCTGTTCAATCTTGTTGAATCAAAGTTGTATGTTTCTTCTTTCAAGAGCCCGATCCTTGTGAATACATGTTCAAGCAGCTCAGCCCCGGCGCACACCGCTGCCTTGTAGCTTTGAGGGCTCCGTAGTGTTCATATAGTCACATAGGATCTATTGCAGCCCGCGGACACGATCGGGCGCCGCGCTGGTGCGTGCCGGGCGGAAGACATCTGCCCGCTTGAACTGCGGCCAGGGCAGTCGATCGCGACCGGGGCGCCGAGCGTGCCTTATGTGGGATTTTCTCACGTCTCTGGAACATATGTCCGCGGGACGTCGGGTCGTCGCGGGGCGCAGATGCAGCTTGCGGCTTACCGGCGCCTGCATGCCGGTCCTTGTCAAGGACGCGTCGATCGGTTTTCAGGGCTTGTATAGCATGGTTTTGGGGATCCCCACCGGCCGCTAGGGCTGCTGCGCAAACCCCGGCTCCTCGCACTTGCCCTGGTGACACCCCTCCCGCTCGTCGCAGGGCCCAACGCAGCCCCCTTATCAGGGCCTCGAGATGCAGGTGAGCGTGCTGGAATGGCCTGCGGGGGCGTGGCCAAGGGGTGCCGGAGCCTTGGTCGCACCTTGGTCCCGGGGATCGTGCTGAGCGGCCTCAGCCAGCAAGTCCTTTGCTGCCAGCACTCGGGAACATGTATCTTACGGCTTCATCTCGGTCGCAGAGGCCGTGCAGCTCATGTTGGCGACTGGCTGCTGAGTCGCCCCATGCTGCGCCTGCCGCGCGTTCCGTCGACCCCGCTTGCCCCCCCTTCGCGCCACCGCCACGCCCCGCAGTCTTTCCAGGATCGTTACGTGCTCCTGGTGGACACGTCTGAGATGGATAGCGCACGCAGCGACCTCAGCGAGACCGTCACACATGAATTTGTGCGGCGCCCTGGCACCGGCCGCCGGAAGCAGCACGCCCCGTGGCGCTCGCCTTGGGATGCAAGTGAGTTGTGCAGGCGTGCGTTCATGTGCATGCGTGTGTTTGCGCACGCGTGTGTCAGTATATGTGTGTGGTTGGAAGCGGGGAGAACACACACCCGAGATGCCAGGCGAGACGAACAGGTGCTTGGTGCCCCGCCGCTGGCGCAGATCGATCACAGATGGCGAAGCGATCCCGCGCTGACTCGGACGCCCCCGCCTCTTCCCCCCATCCAGGCGTTTGCACCGTATTTGCCAACCTCCCCGCGGCCTGCGGTGGACCCCTAAAGAACGGCCTGCTGCCCGCCGGCGCCGCCGCCGCCGCCGCTGCGGCCGCCGCCGCTGCCGCCGCCGCGGCCGCCGACTGCCTCACGCCCTGCAGCCTCGCCCCGACGCCGGGCGGTGGCGGCGGGGG
>NW_014011254.1:5840-6552 GCF_000611645.1 Monoraphidium neglectum
GCCCTGCAGCCTCGCCCCGACGCCGGGCGGTGGCGGCGGGGGCGCACGCCGCGGCAAGGGCAAGCAGGAGCTGTGCGGCCCCTGCTGCCACTGCGGCGCGACGAGCAGCCCGCAGTGGCGCAAGGGGCCCAAGGGCAAGCCCATCCTGTGCAACGCCTGCGGCATCCGCTTCCTGCGCACGCGGTCGCTGGGCAAGGTGACGCCTAAGAAGCGGCGCAGCCCGGTGGGCGCGGGCGGCGGCGGCAGCGGCGGCGCGGCGGCGAAGCGGCTCAAGCTAGAGGATGACGACTCTGATGCGGACGAGGGGCGCACGAGCTCAGGTGGGTGCTTTCGTCCCACTAGTGTGACGGGGTGGCGTGGGGGTGCATGGGGAGGAAAGACCTTCCTGGTGGCGCAGACGGCGCCGCGGCGGCGGCGGCGGCGGCGGCGGCGCTGACAGCCGCGCTGCGGGTGGCTGCACCGGTCATGGCAGATGTGCCGCTCGCATGACTGTGCGTGGACTTGACGGCGTGCAGCCGTCCCCCCTCTTCCCCCACGCATGTGAATGCACCGGCACGGGATGGTGCATGTGCACAAGCGCGTGCACACACGCACACACGCACACCCACACCCACACACACGCGCACACGCACGCGCACACACACACACACACACACACACACACACACACACACTCACGTGCGCGCACACACACACACGCACACACACACAC
>NW_014011254.1:7381-9278 GCF_000611645.1 Monoraphidium neglectum
ACACAACACACACACACACACACACACACACACACACACAGGCGTGGAGGACGCCCTCGAGGACGCCCCCCCGCCAGACGCGGAAACCGAAGAGCCAACAGATGAGATCCAGGAGGATCTCGTGGCCCTGCACACCTCCCTCCAGGCCGCGCACGCCGCGGTCAAGCTTGAGGCCGCCTCGGGCGCGCTGCCGCTCGGCGCGCACCACCTTGCGTTTGCCGCATCCGCGGTCCGCCCGGCGGCGTCCGCAGCGGGGCGGGGCGGTGAGGAGGGCGCGGGCGCAGGCGCGGGCGGCCAGGCGGCGGCGTTCGTGGCGGCGATCAAGCAGCAGCAGGCGGCGGCTCTGCAGCAGCGGCAGCAGCAGCAGCAGCGGCAGCAGCAGATTGCACTGCTGCAGCAGCTGCAGCAGCACGCGGCGACAGCGCAGCAGCAGCAGCAGCGCACCGTGGCGTCCGCGGGCGCTACACAGCAGCAGCAGCAGCAGCAGCAGCAGCAGCAGCAGCAGCAGCTGCTGCTCGCGCCGCCCCCGCTGTCGCTGCTCGCGTCGGCGCCGCCCTCGCTGCTGCAGGCCCTCGGCCTCTCCGCCCCTGCGGCGGCGCCCCAGTCGCTGTCGCAGCTGCTGCCAAAGCACGAGGGCCAGGGCAGCGCCCCCAGCAGCCCCCTCGTCGCGCCGCCTGGCGCGCCCGGCGCGCTCCCCGCGCCGCCCGGCCTGGCGCTCTGCCTTGAGCGCGCGCACAGCGCGAGCACTAACGGCGCCGCTGGTGCGTCGCCGGGGTCGGCGCTGGCCAGCACGGCGACCGCCGTCGGCCTTTCCGCTTTCAGCGGCGCCGCCGGCGGCCTGGACTCGTCGCTGCGGCTACTGCTTGCCGGCATGCTGCCCGGCGGCGCGCTCGCGGCCGCTGGCGTGGAGGACGCGTCTGGCGTGGTCGTGCAGCGCAGCCGCAGCAAGGGGCCGGTCGCGAGCGGCGGGAAGGCGTCATAAAGCCTCAGCGCCCCCGCGGCGCGCCCTGGCGCCCCCGCGGCTCTTGTACAGTTTTGCAGAGGACGGCCGGCCGCCGCGGCCCGCGCGGCGCGCGCGGCCCAACAGGGCCCGCAGCCGCCCGCCCCTTCCCCCTGGGCGCGCACGCAGCGCCGCTCACAGCCCCTCCGCTTCCTTTTTCGGACGCGCGTCGCAATGACGCGCCGCCCCCGTTGCGGGCCCCATGGCCCGGCGCCGCCCCTCCGGCGCTGACCCGTTGACTCGACACACGCACAGACGCGCGCCGGCGCGCGCACATTGCCCGCGCGCGGCGAGCCCGCGCGCCCGGGCGCGGCGCGGCCGCACACGCCACCGCGTGGCGCGCGCGCACACCCCTAATTGGCATATCAATACTATGGGGATCGCCCGCGGCCAGGTGCCACACACACACGCACATACGCACACAATGACACGTACTTGAACCTGTGGCGCCCGCGCCGCGGCGTGGCGCGGCCGAAGGCCGCCCGCCCTTGGCCGCCCCATGCACATGCCATGCGCTTTTACTCGAAACGACCCCTCTTCGAATCGACGCGCGGGGCGTGCCGTAGCGGCGCGCCCCCTCCTCTAGAAACCGACTCTCGTGACCGACCCACATACAGCCACCGGCACCACTTTTAAAATAGGATGCTTCCCCCACACATGCGGGATGCGCGCATCTTCCCCATGCCTGGCCGCGAATGACATGGGGAAGGCAGGGGCCCGCGCGCATTCACGCACCTCGTTAAGGCATATTCGCTGCTCTTCCCGTCCACCCCAATCCGCGCTGCTCCGCGGTCCCGTGTCGCCTCGTTTTGGGTTTTGGGGAGGGGGGAGGCACAGGGGACGGCCCTGAGCTGTGGCGGCGGCGCGCTGCCTCCTGGGCCCATCTCTTGGTGCGCC
>NW_014011254.1:9786-10904 GCF_000611645.1 Monoraphidium neglectum
CTCCTGGGCCCATCTCTTGGTGCGCCCGCCACGGGGCCGAAGCGCCGTGGCGGCGGCGCCCCGCCCCGCACCCGCGGGCGCGGCCCGCCGCAAGCGCGTTCAGCGCGTTCGGCCGCCGCTGTACATAGACCGCTGGAGAATGAACCCGCCCTTTTTTGCGGGCCGCAGGCTGATCCCTGAGGGGGCGCCACAAAGGGCCATCTGGAGGTGCCTGATTGCCAGGGCAAGGCACCCCTTGCCTGCCATCTACGCTCTGATCCACGCCCTGGCAATGCCCCCGTCGATGGGGCCGCATTTGAAACGACCGGCCGACAGCTCGCACGCCCTGGCCACACGTTGTGTTAGGGGTTTTGGGGCACCGCATTTGCTCGAGCGCGCGCGCAGACGCGTGGCCTGCTTCCCCTCCGCCAAGGCGCTGTGCTGTGTGCCTTACCCCACTCCGTCGAGCGCCCCTTTGTCATCGCGAGCGAAATGGAGGGCTTGTGGACCTGGATTCCGCATTTGCATCCCTTTCCACACGCACCTGAACAAAGACTGCGTGTGTGCGCACGCGCCTGCGGCGTGCCGCCGCGCCCCATCTTCGACGGGCTCCGCAGCGCACCCAGCCAAACTCTTGGCATGCCTGCAAGCCTCGTTCTGTGCATTTTCATTGTTTAATGTAAATACACGCACATTTACACCTCGTGATCGTGTGCATCGTCAGCGCAGCCAAGATTGATCGGGCCCGGTTAGCTCAAGCAGCTTGCGGAGTCCCCGTGTTTCGCAGGGCCACGGGCTTCTAGGACGGGATATTAACTTCTGTATACAGGAACATCGCACTCTCTGAGCGACTCTAGACAAGCGGGCCGGCACCAGGCCGGCCGCGGAGACTTCACTAGCTGCAGCAAAGGCCGCGCGCCGCCGCGCGCCCCATCCTGCGCGGCCGCCACAGCAGCGATGCTCGCCCGCCTCGTGCCGTTCGTGATGGCCCTCCCCAGGGCCTCGGCTGCCGCCAACTGCGCCATGCACACATACCGCGTCGGAGAGAGCACGGACATCCGGTGCGGGGCGAGCCTGATCGCGCTGACCTGGACGGCACGCCGCCTCCCCCCGCTGCCCCCCCCCAAACACACACACAC
>NW_014011253.1:0-2125 GCF_000611645.1 Monoraphidium neglectum
CCGCGCCCCCGCCGCGCGCCGCCACCGCCGGCGGCGCGCTCCACGCCTCCAGGCGCACGCGGCGCGTGAGCATGCTGGCGTTTTCCGCAAAGGCAAACGTCTCCAGGAAGACGGGGCTCGTCGTGCCGTAGGCGACCGCCGTGGCGTACGCTGACTGGTCATACTGCAGCTGCACAAACGGGTTGCTGCCCACGCCCGGCGGCGGCCCCGGCTGGCCGCCCAAATAACGAGCTGCAAGGGGGGGCGGGGAGCGGAGGGCGGCGTCGCGGGTCGTGAGAGCGCGGAGGGCGTTTGGAGGAGCGGCGTCACAGGCGCCGCGGCGGCGGGCTCCGCGGGCTGGCGGCAGCCGTCGGAGGGGCCGGGGCTCAACACAGCCGGCGGCGTGCGCCCGCTGTGGTCCGCCGCACCGGCTAATGTCCCAAAGCTTCGCACCCCTCGCGGCCCGACGCACCTGCCAACCCTCTCTCGGGCTCCCCCTCCCTCAGGCGACAAGCGCCCCCCGGCCCGTGCACCGCGTGCCCCTTGCCTCTCCCCCCCCTCTGCGCGCCATTGGCCGCGCCCCCTCACCTTCCACGACCTGCAGCACCACAGTGTGTGGCCCGGTGGAGCGGTACGACGTCGGCACCAGCGGCTGCTTGTAGGTCCAGGGCTCCACGCCCACCCCCAGCTTGACTTCAGCCAGACGGCCGACACCCTCCCCTGGTTGGGTGAGGGGTGCAGGGTGTCGGGTGTTTTTGGTGGTGGTGGACATACGGGGTGCATGTATCCAGAAGAGGGGCTGGTTTGTGTGTGTGCATGTGTGAGGGACATGCGCGTGAGGGAGTGTATGGTGCATGCGTGCGCGCGAACGAGACCAAGCGAGGGTGAGATTGTTCGGATTGCTTTCCTCAAGGGGGAGGGGGTGACAGGCGAGCCACAAGGGGAGTGCAAAGGGAGTGCGCAGTGCTGGTGGCAATGCCGCGCTAGAACTCCCGGAATCCACCAAGACGAGGCAGTGTGCGCGGGCGCGGAGTCAGCATAGCCGCTACTCAACTTCTGAAGCTTGTCGGTGAGCAGGGCGCAGGGCCGCGCGCAACGCAGCGTGGCCCCCAAACCAAAGCATGCATAGTGTGTGGCCGGCCCCCACCTTCCAGGGGCAGGGAGACCCGCCACGGGCGGTCGCTCGGCCCCCACCGCCGCGCGAGCGCCTCGCCCGACCGCGAGTGCCCCCAGAACAGCGTCGAGCCGTCCGGCGCGGCCGACACCCACAGCAGCGCGGTGCCCAGCCGGCGGCCGCCGGCGCTGAGGTCACGCAGCTGAGGGGGTGGGGGGGAGAGGGGCAGGGGCAGCAGCGGGGCACAGTGGGATGAGATGAGGGGTGAGCGGGTGGGGCGGGGGCTGGGGCCGTGCCGGTCCGGGCCCCTAGACACGACGTCACACGCAAACGAACAATCATCACAACCCCAGCCCACAACGCACGCGCAAAGAAACACAAAACACACACAGTTATTACGCACCCCAGCAACCCCATCCCACTGAACGAATTCACAAGGCAGAAACCCGCCCCCCCCCCCCCCTCACCTCCAACCGAACCAGCCCCTCCTTCCGCGGCAGCTCCAGCTTGACCGTCTCCATCACCGCCACCTGCCTGCTGCCCGGCCCGACGGCCAGCTCGCGCGCCGTCGCGGCGCGCTGCTTGCTGATGTTCTCGACCGCCACGACCGCCAGCTGCGTCGTCGCGCGGCGGCGGCCGAGCGTGCGGGGCAGGCCGACCAGGGACTCGATGTGTAGGTTGATGGTGGTGGCTACGGCCTGGGGGGCGGCGGCGGCGGTTGTGGCGGCGGTTGTGGCGGCGATTGTTGCAGCGGTTGTGGTCATGTCTCAAGACGGGAGTGGTGGTGCGCAGACGGGAAGAAGGGGGCCACGTGGAGGGGCGGGCAGGGGGCGTTGCAGAGTTGTGGAAGGATCCTGAAGGGTGGGGGCCTCGACGCAATGCGGCCAAGCCGACTGTGTTCTGCCTGCCCCCATCACGCTTCTGCAAGGGGGGCAGCCGCGGCGTTTTCGCCGCCCAAATGAACACAACACGCCTCCTTACCTCCCCTCCTTCCTCACTGGCTTCATAAGACACGTCAGCACCCCCCCTCCC
>NW_014011253.1:2733-10039 GCF_000611645.1 Monoraphidium neglectum
ACCGCCTCGACACCCCTCAACCCGCAGGCCCTTGCCTCCCCGCCCTGTGACATCATCACCCCCTCCCCCCCCTGTCACCTCCTCCACGCGCATGTCATAGTCCAGGGGCAGCGCCCCGCGCCGCGGCTCCACTAGCAGCTCCTCTATAGTCTGAGCCACAATCCCCTGGGGCCAGAATCGGGCGCGGCGCCGCAAGGTCGGGGATGGTGTGAGGTTTGAAGCGTGTGGAGGAGTGACGAGCATCACGCATTTGGCCCCAGACCACACGTCATTTGTTTATGTGACGGAGGAAGTGTGGAGGCCGGGGGGGAACCCACCGGCTGCCAAAGCACAGGGCGCCGGCACGCCGCCGTGCGGCGAGTCCATCAATACGGCCAGCGCGCCGCGCACCTGTATGAACTGGAACTGCGACAGGTCAGCGCCGCCGATGGGCCCTTTGACCGCGAGCTTCACGTTGGTGGAAGGCGCGCGCTTGAAGCCCCACAGCAGAATCCGCTGGTCCAGCCGCGGCGTGATGCGCAGGTCGCCTGGCGGGCCCGCCGCGGAGGGAGCGGAACGTTGATGCGCGGGTGCCGGGGCCGGGGTTTTGGCGGGGTTTGGGGTGCCCTGGGTGGCCCCGCTGGAACATCGGCCGAGTTCGCCGGCCCAGGCGGCACACCGGCGCACCCCGCCGGCGGCAAGGCTCATGACGCCAGGGGCTTTCGAGGCAGGCCTTGGCAGCGCTCCCTTGCTGGCAGCAACCCCACTCCAGTCCTCGGCCCCTCCTACGAGGGCGGACGGCTCTAAAAGCGGGCATCCGGGGGCCGTTGCGACATCTGCTCTGGAGCACTCCCAGCCTCCCGCACGCACCCGCCATGCGTATGCCGGACACGGTGGCCGTGAAAGCAGCGATCGGCGAGGAGCCCCTTACAACAACCTGTGCGAGGGGGGGCCCAGGCGAGGGTCAGGGCCGCGTGGGCAGGGGCAGCCAGCGCGGAACAGGTCCGCGAGCAGGCCTGCGGCTGCACCTGATGTACTCTCTGTTAGCGGGTGCTAAGCATCGCTTGAGACCAGGCTCTCATTGCAAACGCGATCCAGACCGCAACTTTTGTCAAGTGCACACGCACAGGCACACCAATGCACTCACCAATACACACAGGCATGCGTACACACACACAGAATAACACACAATCACAACCACACTCACACAGATGTGTACCGGGACACACACACACACACACACACACGCACCCCACACCCCCACCCTCACCTTCATTGTGTCGCTGTTGAGCACCATCCTGCAGTCAACCGCCGTCAGCCGCCCCGTGGCCGGGTCCCCGTACGCCTGGAAGTCGGACAGCTGCACCGCGTCCGTGCCCAGACTGACGTCACTGATGGCCAGCGTCCACCCCCGCGGCGCCGCGTTGGCGATGGCGTCCTGCGCGCACCCAACCATCAGCACAGCCAGGGACACCCCAGCGACATGGGCTCAGGGGGTTTGAGAGCTCGGCCAAGTTGCGATGGTGATATGCATGCACCGAGTAGGTCCAACGGCCACCTGCACGCGAGCGGAGCTCTATGGGTCATGCGTGTGAGGCGGTTGTGCAGCTGCCGGCGCCCTGGCGCCCCCGCGCGCCTGCCACTGTGCGAGACACTGCCTGAGCAGCATGGGCTCGATGAAGGTCGCCCACATTTCCTGGTTCATGCGGTTGAGCCTGGCGGTCGGGGGAAGGCGAGAGGAGTGCATGCATGTGCTCGAGGGATTTTTTTTGGGGGGGGGGGAGAGAGGCGTTTCCCGCGCCGCACCAGAGCGCCCCGCTGCCTGCCTGACAGGACCGGCGAGCAGATCGGCACGCGCCTGCGGGCGGCTGACGGCCTCGGCGCTGCTGCGGCAGCAATTGCGGCACGTAGTTGGCCAGGCGGCTATTCTACCGCCAGCACCAGCACCAGCACCACCACCAGCACAGCAGCAGCAGCAGCAGCAGCAGCAGCAGCAGCAGCAGCAGCAGCAGCAGCAGCAGCAGCAGCAGCAGCAGCAGCAGCAGCAGCAGCAGCAGCGGCACCCCGTACGCACCACTGGGCGGCCTCCGCGGGCGTGACGGGCATGCGGCTGAGCAGGTCGACGCGCGCCCGCTCCGCCGCGAGCGCGGCGACCTCCGCCTCCCGCTGCTGCAGCTGGCGGCGGCTGGGCGCCAGCAGAATGACCGCCAGCGCCGCGGCCAGGGGCGCCCACACCACGGCCCCTGGGCGGCGAGACAGAGGGGCGTGTGTGTGTGTGTGTTGGGGGGTTTGGGGCCGTGAGGGCGTGCTTGGCTGCGAGCGAGGCGAGCCCTGGGGTGGCACATGGAAGTGTGGCAAAGCCGCGCAGCATGCCTTTGCCTGCTGCAAAACAACCGCTGCCAGCGCCACGGTTGGCCAGGCCCGCAATAGGTTCGCGCCGCATGCCGCGCGGCGCTCACCGGTCGCTGTAAACTCGATCATCGCCCCCGCCACGAGGGCGGCGACCTGCCGCTTGCGCCCAACGTTTGGTGGGGGCGGCAGGGCCTCAAAGACGTTGTGGGAGAACTCGACAACGATACCGTCCACAGCGTTGTCGCCGCCGCCGTCGCCGTTGGCGACGCCATCGGCGCCCGCGGCTCCGTGTGCGGGGTCGACGGCGCCGGCGGCGCCACGCGGGCGACGCTGCACAACACGTCGCCGAGGCAGGGGCGGTGGGCGGGGCACCAGCGGTGGCAGCCGCGTGCTGGCCTGTGGCAAACTGCCACGCTGAGTTCTAATTGCTTGCATCTGGCACCCGTGAAGAGCCCAGTCACCGACGCCGCTGACGCAATTGATGAAGCAACATCGAGCACGAGAGCCGCTTGATAGTTCAATTAGTTGTGTGATAGGAGAATTGCAGCCTTCAATTCATCGTTGTGTGCGCATGGCAGCTGAGATCATTGATCACCAGACCGTGTCATCAAACTGGCTGTCAACCCGCAACTACCGGTATCATACCTCCTGCGCTGTACAGAAACAAAACTATGGTACTGTCACTCTGTATCATAAATAATACCAACAGATCAAGCCAAGGTCCCTGCACCATGCTGGGCAGCGCCGCCGCAGAAGCTGGGGCCCTCACAACGGCGCAGCCCATGGCCCCTGCTGCACCATCCGTTCGACGCGAGCTCGCGTGGATCTGCCAGCAGTGCGAGCGGGCATGTTGGCCAATCCGAACTGAGAGCCGCTGGTGAGGAGCGTGCCGCTGCGTGCGCAGCCGCTGGTGAGGAGCGTGCCGCTGCCTGATGAGGTTTGTGGCGGAAATGTCCCTTCACCAGTCATACAGGCAGTGATGGGGCCACACCCTCCATGCGGCCACGTTACCGCATGAATAATTCCCGCCACCCACACCCCGGCCCGCACTCACACCCCGCGCACCCATCACCATGCACGGGGCGCCAGCCTCTGCGGGCACCGCTTGAAGGACCACGCTGCCGCCGCAGGCCGCGCCTGCGCAAACCCGCGCTGCGGCTGCAAGGCCTTCTTTTTCGTCGTCGCAGAGGGCGCGTGGACGCTGCGCTGCCGCTGCAAGCACAAAGCGACGGAGCACGACGCCGCCACGCACGCGTGCAGCAAGTGCAAGGGCGCCGGCTGCGGCGCGTTCAACTCGCCATGGGTGTGCAATTGCGACCATCCATGGGGCGACCATCAGCAAGTGGAGGTGGAGCGCAAGGTGTGGGGTCATGGGGCTGGGGCACTGGAGCGATTTTGTTGGGTGGTGTCGGGGGGATTGAACTGTGGTGTGAAGGAAAAGGGCAAGCCATGCAGCAGGTGGTGTTGCTCCCCGTGGGCAGCAAGGCAGGCCAGTTGTAGCTGACTCGCTGCTTGCATTCGAACGGCCTCGCGTTCAAGCTGCGTGTGCTGTTTCCAGTGCACAACGCTACAGCGGGCTGAGCAAAGCCATGTCCACCACCTGTGCTTATACCTTGTATGCAGGTCGTGAGCATGGCGGAGCGCCTTGGCAGCGAGGCAGCATACGCGGCTGACGCGGCGGCGGTGGCGGCAGCGGCGGCGGCGGAGGTGGAAGCATATGGTGTAGTGCGGCGGGGGCAGCTGGGAGATGGTCCGTGACGCGGTGTGTTTGGTCAAGTAGGAAAAGCTGGTGAGACATGTGATTGCGGCGAGCATTTGGCACACTCCCAGTCATTACATTTTGGTCCAGGTACATATCTCAAGCCTCAACTGCAGGATGGCATGATTGACTTAACATGCATGGTACGTAATGCGCGCACGAGACAAAGCTACCATGTGCGGTTGTTTGACACACATGCCAATGCTTTGCAACAAAGTAAACAAGTGCTTCACCGACTCGCAGCCCCGTATCTCAGGGGCACTGCTGGCTGGTAGGTCCGCGGCTACGGATGCTGCTGCTGGCGACACCCCTCTTGCGCGGCCCTTCACTTGCGCTTTGGACCCTTCTCCTGCGGACAAGGGCGCCACGCGATGGCTGTCTGTCATGGGCAAGAGGGCGGACGCGGCTGCCACCTATAGGTTCAGGGCAACAGGGGCTTGGTACGGCTGGGGTTTGCAGGCAGGCCCGGCCCCTCACCCGGGCTAGGCGTTCTGCTTCCTGGAAGTAGAAGTTGCCAAGCGCCCGCATGGCCCTGTGAGAGCGATCCGGCGTTGCACCAGGCAAAAGACGGCAGAATCAGGAGGGGAGGCGTAGGGGGTGCAGTCATAGGGGCCGCCGGCCTGGGCCGCTACCTCCTTATGCAGTAGCCATAAGCGTGCACCTGCGAGGAGCATCTGCTGCGCAACAGCGCCAGCCGCGCACGGCCCCCCACTCCAGCCGGCACCGCCATCCCGGGTGCACCGCTGCGAGGGACTCACGCCTCCTTTTGCTGCAAGATCTGTGGATGCGTGCAGCGCGGTGGGTGCCAAAAGGTGGATGGTCGATGTGGAACACGTGGCAGCAGATAGGCAGAACGCTGCATGGCAGCGACCAGCAACCACCATGGCAGCACGGCGATGTTCGCCCAGCTCTCCGGCGCCATCGACTATTGAGATTCCGGCTGCTCACCTTCTCGTCGTCCACTTCATGCATGTTGGCCTTGAAGCTCTGCCGCACCTGCTCCTTCAGCACGGCCTCGTTGCCTTGCTGCGGTGTTGAGGAGGGAGGGGGTTGTGTACAGTGGGGTGCGGCCTGCCAGGGAATGTCACGGGGGCTGTGGAGAGGTTTTGTAGTACAGTCTCACTGCCAGGCGCTCCGACCACCGTGTGGCAGCTGTTAGTCATCCTGATGGTGCCATCAGAAAGCCGGCCGCAGCACCGCTCTCAGGCACTGGAACGAGCAACACTGCTGCTAGGGCGAAGCGAGCATGTGTCTGTGCATGAAACTATTTGAAGGCGGTTAGTGGCGGTATGTGAGTGGTGCGCACCCGCCGACCAACGTATTGCGCCAGGATGAGCAGGTCTTTGAACAGCTGCGGCAGGGGCGAAAGGAAACGCAGCACGCGCGAGGGTGCGCAAGGGCGGATGGCTGCATGGTGCAGCTTGAGTGTGGGTGCCAGGTGCACCTGCGGCCGATGAACCTTCCAACATGCAAAAAAATTCACCTTCTTCACCGAAGCATCTTTGAAGACCTTGTCCAGCGTCGCCATACCTCTAGCAGATCACGCTGCTGCTGGGTGGTTGTGCACGGCGAATATAGCATAGACAAATGCAATTTCTCAGTACAAGATGTACCAGATCCACTCACGTGCGTCCAGCAGGAATGCCTGGAGAGTCACTCGGTGACAACGAGGCTGTGCAGGTGCAGGACTGGTACCTAGGTACCTGACACGCCGCAATCTCACTGATATATGCTGATCTACGGATTTAGATTGAGCGCGAGCCTCATAGCTAGCCCAGCGCAAACGGGACGATCAGCGATCATAAGCTGAGGCCCCCGCACCCTGGGAAAAGGAAGATTAATAGTAAAGGATGGGTAAGTAGCCCGTGTCAACGGGATTCAACGCGTGTTTCCAGATCACGGAGTATCTTGGCCTTTTTATGACCCAGCTACCCCTAAAACTGCACCGCAGGCGGCGCGAAGGCAGCCCTGATGTTCCTGCCATCGGCAGTGGCGGGGAGCATGTGCCTATGGCAGCTGCAGCGGATGCGTTGGAAGGTGTGCTGACCTGCCGTTGTTGTGAGGACGCACACAGTCGCAGCCACCAGCCGTGGCAGTAAAGAAGTGCAAGCGGCTGCGGCGCTCCTGCTCCTCACTCTTGCAGGAAGGGGTCGTGCAGGAGGCGCAGGAGGCGATGCAAAGCCCGCCAGAGGACGTGTTCACGATGGACGAGCTGCCGCGCTTCCGCCGCTGCACCGCGGCCGGCACCTACGATCACTCACGTGCTGTGTTTGTGGGGCCGCGGCCAATCAGGTCAGGAGGGGGGGTTATCCCGCACGAAGCGCTGGCGCATGGGCCCCTGCTGGGGTTGACCAGCCGTTGGCGAAGCGCACACCCTTCTCGGCCAGTGCCAGCCTGTCGTCTCAGCCAGCCCTTCCAACGCTCCCCCACCCAACTGCTCCCTGCAGTTTCACGCTGAGCCGCGCCGAGCTGCAGGACAGCGGCATGCGGGAGATGCTCAGCACGCCAGGGGCCATCAAAAGCGGGTACCTCCTCATAGAGCCTCTCACACACGACAAGAGGTGCGCCCCGCCTCACTGCCAGCGCTGCTGCAGCGCAGCCCGACCTGGTGCCGTGCTGCTGCCGGCTCTGGGCACGCCCGCCGGTGCGGGCCCAGAGGCTGTAATCCCTGGGGCCGACGTGTGCGACAGCTATTGGCCCACACTGCGTGTGCCCGTCCCTTCATCACCCCTATCTTTGGGGCTGGACACACGCGAACACACACACACACACACACACACACACACACACACACACGCCGTCCGCGTGCGCAGCAAGCGGACGGTCCTGGTCAACCGCGGCTGGGTGCCCCCTGATTGGAAGAAGCACTGGCGGGAGGGCGTGTCTGCGCAGCAGCCGCAGGGGCGGGTGGAGGTGACAGGCGTGGCGCAAGGCAGCGAGGAGCCGAGCAGCTTCGTCCCAAGGAACGAGCCGGACAGGGGCAACTACTTCTGGGTGGACGTCCCTGGCATTGTGAGTTTTTGATTACAAACATTCCATAGAGGATGTTGATTTCGAGGAGTTTGGACAGTTTGGATAACTGGGGCTGTCCCAGGGGAAGTCATGAGTCTTCACCTTGCGGTCTGAAACAGTCACATGGCAGCTAGGGCCTGCGACGAGCTGCATCGTTGCCTCACCACTGCTTAACCTGGTTCCTCACGCCGCGCCGCTTTGAGC
>NW_014011252.1:0-9428 GCF_000611645.1 Monoraphidium neglectum
GCGCCGCGCCGCACCTCCGGAGGGCCTTTACGGCGGATGAGAAGTCCGCCAGGTCGGTCACCATCTGGGCGAACGCCTCCCGCTGCGCGAGGCCCTTTGTTTCGAGCTCGCCTATGGACGCAGACGCCTTATCCAGCGCCTCCCCCCGCGGCGCCAGCAATCTGAGGCCGACTTCGAGCCGGTGCAGGTCACCACCCCGCGGTGGCGCCTGGCGCGCGGGCGGCGGCGGCAGCGGCGGCGGCGGCGGCGTTCGGGCGGCGAGAGGGGGCGGGTGGGGGCGGTTCGCGGCGTGTTGCATGCGCGGCTCGACGGCGGCGCGGCGGCGCATGCTGCGTCCGGGGCGGCGCACGGTCTGGGCCGCCGCCGCCGCCGCCCTCACGCTTGCCCCTCTCCAACCCACCTCATCCAACATGGCGGAGCACTGCGGCGGCGGCGGCGCCACGGCGCCGCGCGGCCGAGAAGCGCCTCGCGCCGCGAGCGCGTACCCCGCCCCGGTGCCCATCGCTGCCAGCAGCGCCAGGACCGCGAGCAGCTGCGGCGCGCGCGCCGCACGCTGGCGCGCGAGCGGTGCGCTCGGCATGCCTGCAGAGCGCGGGCCCCGCTGGAGTGCACTCTGGGGACAGGCGCGACGCAACCAGCGTGCGCGAGTACGGAGCAATGCCAGCGCCGCTGCTGCTGCCGGCTGATTCTACCAACCACTTTGAGCTGGTGAAAGGATTTTCATGATCAGTGCAGGGTAGTTAACAATGCGCTCTCACTCAGGAAAGGCCCGAGTCACATTGCGTGTCTGCAAGTGACAAAGGTAAGCTGGCAGAATCCGTCTTCTTGACAATAAAACCTAGGTTTTTGAATGGACACACAGCATTGCAACGGCAGCCTCGTGCACGCTCCTCCGTCTTGCACACTCGCGATTCCATCATGAATTGCTCAATAGCCGGTCCCGGCGGCAAGTTGCGACAGGGACGTCGATCGGACCCTCACAGGTGTATATGATCGTCCCTTTGCATATATGGGGCCACGCGTAACGCGTCACCGGTGCAGGCGCTGATAATGACAGAGCACAATTTGAATTGTGACACTACATTTCACATGTACCGTATGCTGATCGCATGTGTGTTTTGTCACATTCGAGGTCATTCGTTGTGAAGATGCTGCGCGTTGCAGCGCCGTTGGCCCCCTGTGACACTTGAGACATGCTTTCGTTGATCTGATGATCTGAGGGTGCCATACGCCAGAATCCTCAGGAAACTCTACATTACATCGTAACATGCATGCAGTGACCAGGATATAAGGACCCCATGGCGCCTGGAGTGGCTATCCGCCGCCGACTATGGCGGCCATAGACACCACACACCGCAAATGTGCGTGGCAAGCATGTGCGCTCAAAGCAATTGGGTATCCCCACCCTAATGCGTTCCACCCGACCCCTCGTTACTGTGAAATTTTAGTTACATGCACGGTAGGCGGCAGCCCGCAAAGGATGTACAGTCGTTTCACACAGGTGAGGTTTGGGACCAGCCAGACGTGTTGCTGGTTGCGGGCGTCAAGGTTTGATGTAGGGGCAGGCTGGGTCTGCAAATCAATTGCTTGATTGCCCTTTCTATGCAGCTGCTCGGCCTGCCCGGCTGGAAAATACAGGTGGAATGGGAGGGGGCGGGGTGTCGATGCTAGGGCCAGCACGTGCCCCCTGGAAACAGCTACATCAGCCAATTTGGTAGCTGTGCTTGCTTTGAAGAGCGGCCTGACTTTACCGCGCCACGGGTCTATCAGCCTACCCTTCCCTCACTCTGGTGCTGTGTGCGAGTGATCACAAGCACCCCTCTCCTTTACCCGGGGTGCTGAGTGACTTACAGCAGTCGCAATCGTCCGCGCGGGCTCTCCCTCCCTCGTGGTTTTGGTAACGGCCGCTGGACTTGCAATTGCACATTACTAATAGCCCATAATCCAATGCTGCAGCAGAGTCCTATAACTCAACATATTTGCTCACACACACAGCAGATTATCTTGTTACAATGGTGCTAAGGAATTGTCGTCGCAACACGATCCACCATGCTTGAACACACATCTCATCGCTGACACAGCTTTGTCGGTTTTCACCAACTTAGTCGGCGTGTTGACAAACGTCGTCATTCCCAGGTGTGTGATGGAATCACCTGGCTTGCAGTGTGTGTCGTTGAATGGGAGATTGCGTGCCAAGTATATTGGCCGCCCCTGCTCCTTTGCGATATAATCCAACCAGACCCCAGTTGCGACGTCCTCAATAATCAACAAGTTGTTTGGTTCCATCATAATGTGAGGGACGCCAGATACAATGTGTCTCACCAAGTCTATGGTAAGAACCGCGCCCATACCCCAGAAGTAGAACGGCAAGATAGCGTCTGACTTCCAGTTGCTGTAGGGGACGTGGCGTTTGTGCTTGGGGTCTCTGAAGACCTTGTCAGTGTCGCCATACCGGTTGCCTCCGTACATCCAAGTCCGAGGCAGGGTCCGCAGCAACGGGATCAGGTTGCCAGCCCGCACGTAGCAGTCGTCGTCCGTTTTCAGGAGGTGGGTGACGTGGGGCACTGTCGCGGCAGCCCGCAGGATCGCCAGCGTGGAGTACGTCGCATTGAGGTAGTCTTCATAGACCTCGGACACCACAATGATATCTCCATGCTGCACAATCTCTTTCCGGAGCCTGCTGAACGCCTCCTCAGACTTGGGCCGCAAAGTGAAAAACATGACATGACTCCATCGCTCATCTGATCCCCATGTCTCGCGGACAGCCTGCCGCAGCTCGTAGTTCTTAGAAGCTGAAAGGATACCGACAAACACAGATATGGGTGGGTCTGTCGCATTCGCGCCAGCAGCAGCCCCAGGGGCCAGTGGAGACCCGTTGATGTGCGCGCAGCTGGTGGTTGTCGTTGCGCGGGTGCCTCCGCGCTTGAGCGCCAGCTCTGCCAGGATTATCAGCGCCAAAATGATGATAGTCGACACGACCAAGTTGGGGGGTCTGCCATACTTCATCCTGTGCATATTCAGACCGAGTTGTGTTTGGAGGTGGCGGGATGCTGAATTCCGAACTGTTGGCGAAGCGGAGCAACCGATCAACTTCTTAAACAATATATTTATGATACACCAACACACCGGATAGGACTCGACGCTCGCCACCAGAAGTGGAGGGCTTTTCTGACGCCCCCAAAGTCGTTCCAAAAAACCCGGGAACTGGTCATAATTTCTTACATTTGAAAGCTGGTTCAGTAACCACCCGGTGCTGTCAACAAATGACCGCCGTGTGCCCATAGCAGTGTTGCGATACTGTACATCCGTAGCCAGCAGCTGCTTTTGCGCAAATGTATGCTGCAACTCGATTTGCACAAAAACAACTAGTCGAAGCAACCAAAGCTGCGTAAAAGTGCTGAGTTCGCCGGCAATCGACCAACAGTGATCTTGTGTTAGAAGCACCTCAGATCTCCTGAAGCGCACTCCTTGGCTGCCCTGCAGCTATTGCAGGCAGATACGATGTGTTACCAGCTCTGATCATGAACAGGCCTGCAGGCGTGCAGCACAACCTTGCGCACACAAAGAGCGCAAGGTTGCTTCTGAACGTGCCTGCGCTAAGCACACATTCAATTCAGTTTGTCAGGAGCGCGACAGCAGCAGATGGCTATGGCATGCTTGCCCCTGCAGCAATCACATGGTAAGAGCAACACGGGCGGTACAGCATCCCGGACGCCCCTTCGATTCAGTGTGGGTCAAGCGTCATTTGCAAACATAACACACAGGATGCAGCAACTTGTGGCGGAATATGACTGCTCTTTTGGAGTGGACAGCCAACGCACCACACAAGCAAACCAGCAAGGGAAATTGTTTCGCTCAACACGGGTAGGCAGGAGGCAAAAACCAAGGATGCAGCGCAAGAGGGGGCAGCCTTGCCCTAGCTACAAGAGAACTCACCTGCAACGGACGAGGAAGGAGGGCAGTGAGTCGGGAACTTACTGCAAAGGGTGACCACATTCATGATTGGCCGGAGCCCCACACCAGCCCGGTCAAGTTGTAGGACCCAGTTTGTTCCTCCCTGCTTATTAGATATATGCATCTCACCTTCCATGCAGCTGTGCACACTTTGTGGCAAGCCCTCTTCTTGAGAGCATCTGTGGGAATCAGCACTGCTACATAGTACTCTTGCAACATGCAAACGGGAGCAGGGTTCTGTGTTGCCAGTGTTTTCCTCAAGGGACACTTGTATGGCATGTGATGGCGCCACTTGCTTGGTTCCTGCGGGTGAGCACTTACACATGTGTGACTGCTTTACTAGTGCAGTTCCGGTCTGGCACCCAAAACAAAACTTCACCCTGGTGAGGTGGTGACGTGCATTCGGACCCCCTGCCCGTGCCTCCCTTGACGTGCAAGGTGCAGCCTGATCCTTGGTCCGCTCCTCGTTCACCAAAGATCTGTGCCTTCACTCTTCCGTCTTCCTACTTGGTGGTGCAACCTGGCAGCTGACACAGTGGCCGTGCTGTGCCCACTAAAGCAGATGCTTAAGCCGCTGAGTGCAGTAGAGGAGCTGCCCTGCAGATCCCAGCTCAAGTCTATCGCCCTCCCCCCGCCCTCACGGCTCCTCCGGACGCCCCGAGCGCCCCGCGCCCATGCCCCCGCGCGCGCCCGGCAAGTCGCAGAACGCAGCCAGCAGCCAAACCCCAAGGTTCCACCCTTCTTAAGGGGATGCATTGCAAATTGCATATGGCACCATGGTGCTACTATCATAGACGCCCCAACCAGCCAAGGTGCCAGTGCGGCGGGGTGATTACGCTGCGTGTGGCACAGGTTGTGCGTTGGGCCTCCAATGGGGCGCCTCGCTGCGCACGCGGATGAAGCTGCAGTGTGTCCTCATGGCACTGCTTTGCAAGAGGCAGCGTTGACAACGCGCCACCAGTCACCTTTGCTGCGCATGAGCCCCTGAGGCTCCTGTATAAAGGGGGTGTAGACAGAGCAGCAGCGGCGACTATCGTTGCCGCGAAGTGCGTTCTAGCTCAAGCCGTAATATGATGCCACCCATTTACCGCTAGGGGCAGACTACGGTGTGCCGAAGGCGTCTGATTTTCCGAAACGCTTCACACGCAGGCGCACAAGACCATCGATGGAGCACAAAAGCGGTCACAGTTGTGACGGACACCACGGCACAGTAGACCAGATCTGCAGTAGACTGGCCCAACGAGTACCAGAACAACGGAACGGCAGCTCCGCCTCGTTGATCAGCCTGCATGACCCCTACATGTGCACAAGTAATAGCAGATTCATCGACTCACCTTTTCGCCGGAGTAAAAAGTGAGGCCGCTGTGGGTCCACGATCTACACCGTTCCATCTGGAGCTTGGCATACGGTACCTGCATCCATAAGGACGACAGGAGGCGGTGCAGTGCTGGAGGTGGAATGGTCAGGTCCTTTGCCAATACAGACAGGCAGACATGGCGGCCTCTGCGCATGTCAATACAGCAGCAGTACTATGCTATGATCTGCTTCGTGTGCGCATGCATCTTCCTGGTGCGCGTGACATGCCCAAGGGGTGATGTGACGCCTCCTATCTGGAATCCCAAGCCAGGGACTGCTGCACACATCCTGTCAGGGTGAGCTGTCACCACTTCGTCAATTGGGTGCTGCCGCTGCTGCCGCTGCTGCCGCCGCTGCCGCTGCTGCTGCTGCTGCTGCTGCTGCTGCTGCTGGCTGCTGCTGCTGGCTGCTGCTGCTGCTGGCTGCTGCTGCTGCTGGCTGCTGCTGTTGGCTGCTGCTGCTGGTTGCTGCTGTTGGCTGCTGCTGTTGGTAGTTGCTGCTGCCTCTAGCGATAATCGACATAACGATGGTGATGCTGTCGTGTCGGTGCACCTCTTTACTCTGCTGTCAGTATCTAAGCCCTGAGAGCTTGACATGACCCCGCTGCGCACGCGACAGGTACAATATCCTGATCCTCAACAACAGCCGGTACTTTTCGTTTGTCGCTGAAGGCCTCCATCTCTCGTTCACCGAGCTCGGCATCCCCCACCAGTTAGTCAACAGAGTGCGTTTCTCGTCGAGTTTTTCCGCCAAGGACCTGTACATCATCTTCATCACCCACGAGATGAAAACGCTGCCTCCCAACTACGTCGCCTACAATTTTGAGCAGCTCATAACGACCAAGGAGTGGCCGGCGTCTTTCTTCAAGCGGCTGCAAGACGCTGTTATGATATGGGACTACTCCCTAGAGAACTTGAAGGTGATCCACGGCAAGGGCATCAAGCACACGGTGTTCATCCCTTGGGGTTACACCCCGAACTTGGAGAACCCCTTCCCCCAAGTCCCCCGAGACGTGGACGTCATGTTCGTCGGAGCAGGCGGCGGGACGGGAAAGCGCGTGCCTAAACTTGCCGCCATCCACGCTCACAAGGCCAACCCGCCGTGGAACTTGGCGTTCATTTACAACACCTTTGGCGACCCGTTGAAGAAGATATACAGGCGGTCGAAGGTGGCCTTGAATCTGCACTTTTTCACGGGCAGGACCATTTTGGAGGTCCACCGTATCCTGCCCCTCATTGTCAGCAAGGTTCTGGTGTTCTCGGAGCCCAGTGACGATCCCTGGTGGGACAATGAGTACAAGGACATGGTGTACTTTGATGGTGGGGATGACATCATCACGCCGCTCACCAAAATCTTGAAAACGGTCAACGTTGAGGCCGAGACGGAGCGGCGGTACAACCTGCTTTTGTCATGTTGCCGGTTCACGCGGTATATCTCGCGAGGGTTGCAGCAGCCGGTGGAAGCTAAAGTAAAAACCAATTGAATGCCAAGGCGAGCCTGAGTGCAAGGCGCCGAGACACCACAAGCAGCAGTTGCAGCACAACACTATGCTGCTGCGCACTGACTTACTGCACAGGTGCTGGTCAGCCACTGAGGTCTCAAAAGAACCGAAATGACAGGCATCCAGGCCCGAGGCAGCAGGGGGTGGAAGAGGGGAGCAAGCACGCCCGACACCGTTGACCTGTACACCCGAAGGTATGTACAAATGGGCATGGAGATTAAGGGGCACGCGTGCACGCCTTCTCATGCTGAATACCTTTCCCATGCTGAGTGGGTGCTCAGTCGATCGGATGCGGCCTGTGAGCTCGGCCTTCTGGGCAGTTTGGTTGACTCGCATGATGTCGAGGGGCGCATTCGTCAGTGCAGGCGTCCATCAGTGACAGGTTACAAGCGATTGTGCTTCAGCGTTGCTTTAGCTCAAACTGAAGCAAAGCGGCAACTGACAAGCACGGGCATGATCTGCCGCTCGAAATTGTTTCTGCTGCGCTCCACGCAGCTGCATACGACGTGAAAACAGTGGAAATCGTAATGCAGAACTGATTTTGTTCACGTGCGAGTGGCAACTGTGCAAGTGACAAACCGACAGGCAACCGCAGCAGGGTGCGCACACACACCACCAGTGCCAGCAGACCTGCACAACCGACCACGCAGTTGGATCGCCCAGGCCTCCTCAATGGCGGAGGCGCAGCAGCAGCGGCGGCAGGGCTCGCAAGATGCCAACGGCAGCGGCAGCAAGGTGGCGCCCGCGATCGTGTCGCGCGTCCACGCGCGCGTTGGGCTGCTTGGCAATCCCAGCGATGGGTTCTATGGCAAAACCCTGTCCCTATCCCTTGCAAACTTTTACGCGGAGGTGAGGGCGCTCAAAGCACGCGCAGTCTGGCCGCTGCATGCGCAGCCATGCGGCGGCGTGCGACGCGCCTGTGGGGCTTGCCGCCTCGAAACAGCCGCCAGCGGGACACCCGGCCTGGCCGTGGCACCATACGAACCCATCCCAGGCCCCGTGGGCGCTTTGCCGCACAAGACGGCGGCCAACCACGTCCCCTCCAGCCCTCGGGCGGCCGACGCGCCCCGCCTGCCGCGCGGCGCCCGCCCCCCGCCGGCTGGCTCACAGGTGACGCTCGCGCCTCGGCCGCCGGGCAGCGGCATCGAGTTCCTGCCCCACCCGCAGCACGACAGGACGCAGTACAGCGGACTGTCTGACCTGGCGGCCAGGGTGGAGTCCGAGGGCTACTATGGCGGCGTGCGGCTGCTCATGGTGAGTGAGTGAGTGTTGTGGTGTGTGTGTGAAGATGTATGTGTATGTGTATCAACATATGTGTGTGTGTGTGTGAAAGTGTGTGAAAGTGTGTGTTTGCATGTGTGTTCCGTGCGTGCGCGCGCGCATGTGTGTGTTTGTGTGTGTGTGTGTGTGTGTGTGTGTGTGAGCACGTGCATGTGAGCATCCACATGCGAGCATGGGTCTGGGTCTGCGGCAAGCGTCAACAGATTCGCTGCGACGCGCTCGGTTGCGGCGCCCACGGGATGCGGAGCACCAGGCAGCTCTCACGAGGGCAGAGGGTAAACTTTATGAAACGGAGCGCAGCCGGATGCACGCCCTTGTGGCCTGCAGCGGCCCGCTGCGCCGCGCGGGGCGGCCAGCCCAGCAGGGATGGCACCCCGACCCGACGGTGCGCGTTCGTTTCCTCCCGCACCCCGCCCCCGCCCCTCCGCCCAGGCCGCCTGCAAGCGCTTCCATCAGCACTGCCACGAGCGGGGCAGGGCGCTGCCGCGGGGGCGGGACGATTTCTCGCTGTCTTATGACACCAACATCCCCAGGTGAGTCTGCGGTCAAGAGCGCAAAGACATGCTTTGAGGCTGTGTGTGTGCGTATATGTCTTTGTGTATGTGTGCTTCTGTTTATATGCGCATGCGCATGCCTGTGTTCTGGCGAGAAAACCTGTGTGTGTGTGTCTATGTGTGTGTGTGTTTGTGTGTGTGTGTGTGTGTGTGTGTTGGTGTGTGTGTGTGCGCGCGCATGCGTCTGTCTGCGTCACGACGGGGCAGCTTAGGGGGCGCATGTGTCCAACAGGGTTGTGTCGGTGACGTCAGACCTGGCTGACATCGCCGCTCCTGAGTGGTGCACCCTGCTCCCATGAACAAGCGCGCCCACCCCCGCCTGTGCGCCCCCCCTGCCTGGCCGCGCCCCAGGCAGGCCGGGCTTTCTGGGTCTTCGGCCATCGCCTGCGCCGCCCTCAATTGCCTTTTCTCGCACTACGGCGTCCCGCTCGAGGTGCCCAGGGGGCAGAGGGCCGGCCAGAGGCAGGCTACCTGCCCGGCAGCTGCGTCCTGCCCTGGATTCGAATGCCTTTCCGTATGGCGGATCCAGTGCATTGATGCTTGGACTCCTCGCTGATCACCGTGCACATGTGACGCGTCTCCCAACCCTTCTCGCTGCACCTGCTGGCTTTGGCTTCCATCCCAACACACAAACACACACACACACATCACGTACACGCACACAATCTCTCCGACTCACTCCATATACGCAGGAGGTCCCCCTGCCCGAGCGGCCCAACCTGGTGCTGAGTGTGGAGCAAGAGCTGGGGATCACGGCCGGCCTGCAGGACAGGGTCATACAG
>NW_014011251.1:0-2065 GCF_000611645.1 Monoraphidium neglectum
CCCTTGACATCCCTCCAACCCTGAAACCAGGCCCTGGCGGAGAAGGAGGGCGACGGCATGGCCAAGATGCTGTACCGCAAGGACACGGGAGAGATCCTGGGCGTCCACATCTTCGGCCTCCACGCGGCGGACCTCATCCACGAGGCATCCAACGCCATCGCCACCGGACAGACCGTGCAGGTCAGAGCCCGGGCCGGGGGCCCGCGTGCGCTTGCAGGCTTGAAGGGGGCTGTCGCGTGGCGTACTGCGGCGGACGAGGGGGGCGCAATCGCGCGTCGCGGCGCCATGGTCGGGTCTGTCCGCTCGCGCAGCGCCCGGCTATCTATATCACCCGATATGACAACCATTCAGCACCCCACGCAACGACCCAGCACCCCACTCCACCACCTGAAACACCCACCGTGACGACTGAGCCCCTGACCACCCACCCGACCACCCACCCACCCGGCCACCCACCCGACCACCCCCCAGGACATCAAGTTCAACGTCCACGCCCACCCCACCCTGAGCGAGGTCCTCGACGAGCTCTTCAAGGGCGCACACCTCGACGCGCACGCGCCCGCGGCCAGCAACAACGCCGCCGCCAAGGAGAAGCAGCCCGTGGCCGCCTGAGCGCGCGGCCCGGGGTGGGGGGTCTCCTCCGGGGCGCTGCGGCGCGTCGGGCCGGATTATTCTCGCTGAACGTGCGCCTTTGCTGCCCGCGGTCTGCTGAGGTGGCGGGCGCGCTCGGCGGCGGTGATGCTGCTGCAGGGCAGCCCCGGGTCTGTGCGGGGTCCTGGGTGCAGGACTCCCTACGGACAGCTCTGAAGCGAGCGCGGCGCACGCCGGTGCGCGGCACTCTCGGATCGCGGGCGCTTGCACCTGGCGCGATTTCGTGCGCACATGGTGCGTGCGCGGGGCCGCCAGGAGGGGGCCATATATTGGCCCTACGAGCAGCGGCCTTGGGGGGCATGCTGGCTGCTGCCTAGCAAGTTAGTGATATGTGTAACGACTGCCAATCAATTTTGGTGCATTCATTACATTGTTTTGGTACAATCGAGTGCTGCCAAGAAAGGACCCAGTAAAAGGGACGGCAGAATGCTCGTGGGACTTTGCAGTGGTCCTGCGCGTGCGCACCTGGTGCTGGGTTTGAGCCGTAATGCGGCCGCGTGGCCGTGTGCATTACCTACAGGCAGAGGTCAGGTCAAATTGGAGCCCAGCGGTGGAGCGTGCGGTGCGAATCCAACACTGCAAGGCGCAGCTGCAGCGGCAAACCGGCAGGCGCAGTTGCACCGGCAGGCGGCCAAGCTGCGGGCACCACTCATTTCGGGAGCCAGCTGGAGCTGGCGCATGCCGTCTTGAAGTTTCTGATTCCTACGAAAATGAGAAAGAGCACAAAAATGTTGAGCAGAGATGCGCTGCCTGCGAAAGCACTTGGACCGTGTACGCGCAACTGCTGGGAGCAGCGGGGGCCACCAGCGTGCGATCCACAAGAATGAAGGGGTCCGGGTGAAAGGGACGCAGCCCCGCAGGCGCCGGGGCCAGCACTAGCGGCAGGCCGCCGCAGCAGCAGCTGTGGGCTCTCAGGAGGGGGGCAGGTAGATCTTGTGGACGCTCTTCACCTGCCACGTCAGCACGCGTTGCAAGGGCGGTGCACAGTCTTGGAGGTTTTGATGCCGTTTGCCGCGGCCTGTTGCTTTCCCCTTACCCGCACTCCCTCTTTACGGCCTGGGGGTGCAAGGGTGCGTCTGGTCGCCCTGACGGTCCCGCCATGCACCCTGCAGTGTGCGGCACACCTGCAAAGACTTGCGGCAGCTGGGGCACTTCCGGGTTGCCTTGATGCATGCGATGATGCACGTATGGCAAAAGATATGCCTGGTGTGGATGGTGGGATGGCAAGCAGTTCGCGTTGCCGCAGGCTGGTGTGTCTTCACGCGTGTGCGTGAGTGTTTGCGTCCGTGCGAGCGTGCTTGAGTGCGTGCTGCATGCGTGTGTGTGTGTGTGTGTGTGTGTGTGTGTGTGTGTGTGTGTGTGTGTGTGTGTGTGTGTGTGTGTGTGTGTGTGTGTGTGTGTGTGTGTGTGTGTG